>NC_068393.1:23005643-23283143 GCF_023724105.1 Carassius gibelio
TTGGAACGGTGCTTTAAAACCTGACTGAAAGAGTTAGCATCATTTTTACGATTGAGACACAAGCTAATTCTGCAGATTTTGCAGTGTTGCAGTCCCATGCGGAGCCTCTTTATATTCATGATCAGGGCTTTAGATAAGAGAGTGGCCAATGTCCCATGTTGAAGATGTAAGAGGAGTTTGTTTAATACAAAAAGCATGTGATTATGGGCTGGTATTCATTAGACATGCAACGTCTGAAGGCACGTCATCGCTCATGACCTTTGGCAATAGGTACTCAATCAAAGTACTAACATATAGCATTTCACTGCTCTGAAAATTAATAGTTTCCTGCCTTTCCAAATAGTTTATTATTATTATTATTATTAATAATACCTTAATTTGTTTAGCGCTTTATACAATACTGGTACTAAACTACTCATATTTTAAAGTCATACAGTTAGTCGTGTTTTCTTTTCTTCATGCTACTGACAAAAATGAGCTAATTACATTGAAGATACTTAAGATATTTCAGTATCTCTATACAGTGTGTGTGTGTATAAATATATATATATTGTGTTCCTGTAGCTCAAGTGGTAGAGCATTGCGTTAGCAAGTGCAAGGTTGGGGGTTCGTATCCCAGGGAACACAGGTTAGGAAATTTTTTTAGCCTGAATGCAATGTAAGTCGCTTTGGATAAAAGCGTCTGCTAAATGCATAAATTTTTTTTTTGATTTTTATATAGCTAAATACAAATACATATACCTGGTTAATAGAGAGAAAAAGAGGACTTTGTGTACCCCAGGATTATCTTACCTTATAAACATGGTCATTTATCTTGATGGGGTTTTAAATTCTGATTTGTGGTGCATGAGTTCTCTCTTTTTACTGTATCCATCTGGATTGGAGCTGCCAGGCGCAGTAACAGAGCTGTGGTTTGAAAGCTTGCAGTCCTAAAATACATTAAGGCTGCATAACTTCATTACATGTTTGCTTAGCGCAGCATGGCCCAAGGCAGAGGTGCTGTTTCCTGAGCGCCCACAATCATGCCAGACCCCCTGCCCACTTATATTCACTGTATGGGGTTGAATATACAGCACGGGGAAATGGCAGGCGAGCGTTTCAATTTGACTTATTGGAGTTGGTGTAAATGAAACTAAACTGAACTCCTACCACACACTATTATAAGCTCTCAGCATGGATCTGATACATGCTCTTCCAAGACTGAAGTGGGGATCAAAATGAGCCACACAAACACACATTCTTGTGGTGCCATTGGCAAAAACAAACCTGCATCTGTGCCTATGAGCAAAGACTGCAATATTCAGGTCCCATATTTGCAGGGGAATCATGCAGCAGCTGAATAATGAATGGAATGGAAATCTAACGGATAGTTTTTTATAGATATTATGGACCTTCTTGGGGAAACCAGTTAATGAATAGCATTGATATGTAGGCTAGCAGGTGGTTAGGTTATCATTTGTTAAAGTAATCATGGTTTTGACATCAGTACCTTAAACTTTTTTCAAACTTTGTTTTCTATTTGAATATATAATACGTTATTCTTGTGAGGGGCAGCCATTACTCCATAAATCACAATATGCTGATTTGTTGCTCAAGTAACATTTCTTCTTCTTAATAATAAAGTTAAACCTAATATCTTTTGTAGAAGCAGTGATAAATTTTTTCAGGATTCTTTGTTGAATATAAAGTTAACAAAGAACATTTATCTAAGGTCAAAAACAATTTTATAAATATCTTTACTGTAACATTTGATCAAGGTAACGTGTCCTTGAAAAAAATTTATCTCAAAAAAAGATAAAAAAATAAATACAATTTTTGAAGAACCCCAAACTTTTTAGTGTACATTTTTGTATGCTTAGACATCAATGTATAGTGTAGATTTTACAATTTTACTGATTTGTATGTTTTATGCTGTCACAATCAACCTATTAATACCATGAACTCAATGAACCTCAAATGATACATAAACATTTGTTCGTCTGAAAAGTTCACAAATCAATGTCTGTGTGTTTAGATGCTGTAAATATGTAAATATTGTGCATTTCAGTGTCTACATGAAAAAATGCACCTTTGTGAGAACCACACAAATTGGTGTGGATGACACTTAACATATAGTAAAGAAGCAAGAAGACAGTCCCGTTTCATAAGCATTTGTAATGCACCAGTAGTTTGTCATTATTGGTCTACGTGTATTCATTATATAAGAGGAGATATCTGAACATATGCTGTGATTATATTCCACTGTTCGAAATGTTGTCTGGTCATGAAAGATTAATTCCAGCAGCGAAACGTTTGTGGTTTTTGTTAGACCATACATTTTAGCTTCTATTGTGTTTGTGCTTGTAATTGTGAATAGTTTTAACCTCTGTAGTGTGTACTGGGCTGAATGACAGAATATAACGGGACACACTCTATTCATCATCCTGCAAATGAGAGATGAACGTGTATTTTCATGCATCATTAAGACAAAAGGACAGATTATTCTGTCTGCATCAATGCTCCAACATCATTTATAAAGTTTTTTCTTTTTTCTTTTTTTTTTTTTTTTTTTTTTGGTAAAGCAGAATAAGATGGTGTCCAATCATGTTTGATCAATCGGCGGACAGACACGCACGCACATGAATTCACTTCTGAGAGATGTGTTTTATTACAAAATAAATGGGCAGCTGTTAGAGCTGTTCACGAATAATTGATCAAAAACATTAATACTGAACATCATATGTTAGGCTATAGTCAACAAAGAGCGATCCAAGCCAACACACCATGTGTCTCTATTGGTCAATAAAAGCACGCGTTTGCTTTTCTCTGCAGTCACGCAACAGCTCGCTTAAACTGAATTCCATCCGTTGCTTTTGAATCCTTTAAACTGTATTTTTGAATACTGATCCTAATGACCATTGCAGGGACAGAGAGACAGACTGAACAGAGAGAATAGTCTGCTGCAAAAAAAGCTAAAAAAAAAGAGGAGCTGCCAGAGCAGGGCTGATATTTTGCCAGAGACTTCCATAAGAATGTCTGTGGGAGAAACAACACACACACACACACACTTGGATTTCAAGAGAAGCTTTTTTTGTACCACAACATATAATTTGCGATGGAATCTTGACAATGGGTCTCCTAACAATTGTGGCTTTGGCAGTTTTGTAAACAGACTTACAGTGGAAATAAAAGAAAGTACAATAGAGTGGGCAGCTAAAGACACCTGAGATGGTGGAGAACAGAAGCGGCTCCAAAACTTTTTTAAAGTAACTTTTCACATACCACTGCTCTAAGGTATGTCAGGAATAAGGTAATTTTAACATGTCCAAAAAAAATAAAATAAAAGGACTATGGAGGAGCCACAATTCAGTGATGGTGTCAGAAATAATATTTTGGTAATAATACTCTGGAATACACCATGATCCTGAACTGACCTTAAAATAAAAAACATGGTATTACTATAATCAGGGATGGGCAGTATTTATGATACATGTATTTCAAATTGAAAATAGTATTTTGTAATTTCTATTTGATAGGGTTAATGAAAATGGTTTTGTATTTTGTATCAAAATACTTCAGTGTTTCATATTTTTGTATTTGTATTTTGTATTTTTGTTTCGTAAATCCATCAAATTTATTATTGTTTTTCTTTTTGCATAAATTGCTATATTTTTTAACAGTTCGTGTTAAATGTTGGTGTTCGTTTTAGTTGCCTAGGCTAAATAGTTTACTAATTTACATAATGTTGTTGAGAACTATTGTACTGAGCTAGAAGCCAAGGCAGAGCTGGAGTGTTTGCTCTGCTTTGAGGATCAAAGGAGGGATTTGGCATCTTTGGAGCAGTATTCCCTAATCAAGCACCTTTTTGTGAGGTTTAACACAGTCATCCCATCCTCAGCTCCAGTAGAGAGTTATAAAATGTTTTGGAATACCTGCTCTGTTGTATTCTCTTTTGGATTATATGTAAATGTTCTTACTACACTATTAATGTGTAGTAATAAATGTTCATTTATTTCAGTAATTCAACTCAAATTGTGAAAAACATTAAATAAATTCAATGCACACAGACTGAAGTAGTTAAATCTTTGGTTCTTTTAATTGTGATGATTCTGGCTCAAAGTTAACAAAAACCCACCAATTTGCTTTCTCAACAAATTAGAATATGGTGATACGCCATTCAACTAATCAACTCAAAACACCTGCACAGGTTTCCTGAGCCTTCAGAATGGTCTCTCAGTTTCGTTCACTAGACTACACAATCATGGGGAGGATGATCTGACAGTTGTCCAGAGGACAATCATTGACACCCTTCACAAGGAGGATAAGCCACAAACATTCATTGGCAAATAAGCTGACTGTTCACAGAGTGCTGTATCCATGCATATGAACAGAAAGTTGAGTGGAAGGAAAAAGTGTGGAAGAAAAAGATGCACAACCAACAGAGAGAACCGCAGCCTTATGAGGATTGTCAAGCAAAATCAATTCAAGAATTTGAGTGAATTTCTATAGTGAAATGGACTGATGCTGGGGTCAAGGCATCAAGAGCCACCACACACAGACGTGTCAAGGAATTTGCTGAACCACAGACAACGGCAGAGGTGTCATACGAAATCATACGAAAGGAGTGTTATTTTTACTTAGTACTTACCTGAATAAGATATTTAACAGAAAAGATGTTTACACATAGTATTAGTCCACAAGAGAAAATTATAGTTGAATTTATAAAAATGACCCCATTCAAAAGTTTACATGTGCTTGATTCTTAATACTATGTTGTTACCTGGATGTTCCACAGCTGAGTCCTAAACAGTTAAACAGTTAAGCTCTTCTTCAGAAACATCCTTCAGGTCCTTTGGTTCACCAGAATCTTTGGCATATTTGAACCCTTTCCAACAATGACTGTATAATTTTGAGATCCATATTTTTACACAGAGAATGATGCAACACAATGCATTAAGAGCCAGTGGTGTGTACCTTTTGAACTGAATGAAGATTGGGAGACTTTTGTTTTGTTGTTGTTGGTTTGTTTTTTTTGCCTATTTGAACCTTTTGTAATAGTTGAGTCCCTCATTGTCCTGTTTGAAAAGATGGATCTCAAAATCAGTCATCATTGGAAAGGTTTCAAATATGCAAAAGATGCTGGAAAACAAAAGAATTTATGGGACCTGAAGAATTTTTTTTATTTGGAATACAAATAACAATTTCTTCACTGTCACATTTGATCAATTTAATTTGTTCTTGCTAAATAAAAGTATGTTTATGAAAAAAAAAAGTTTTTTACCTAAACTTTTGAACAGAATTTGATTTGAATTGTTTATTACAGATATAATCAATGCAAAGCTGTAATATATATAGTTCTTTTTTATTTCATTATTATTATTACGATTTTTTAAAATATATTTTTTACTGGAAAATCAAAAAGACAATTGTTTTTGCATTGTACATGTAAGTGCCACAACTATAGTAGCTGCATATTTAGCAAATTTTTCCTGTTTAATTGTTTTGAACAACCAGTTCATTATGCAGTGTTTTTGTGATGGTCATCCGTTGCATGTATTTTCATTTTGAATGCATTTAAACAAATCCTTTTTTTTAAATGACATATGTATCACAGCATTGCAAGAGTCTTGTTTCTGAAACGCCTCTTTAAACACAGCTTATTGCTTCAAGCTTCAATACTATGGACTCTAACACTTTCGCTTCAAAACTCTTGGCATCAGATCACCCTGTTTATCATCTAACTCCTCTGTCACACTACTTACTAGTTTTTTTGCGAGTCAAACCAAATGTGAGTGCTATTTCAATTAAAGTTAATTCATATGCTGCGTCACCACCCCGCTAATTGAGAACAGTTGTTGTTCACAGTTTTCTGAAAGGTGACATTATTAAGCTTCCAGCATTCAACTTTTGGCTTTAGGAGGTCTGGCAACTCGCCCTCCTGAGATTTGATTTTTATCTGTCTCCTGCATCTTTTCTTTCTTCCCTTTTTCATTGAGCGTCAGCGTTTTTTGGCTTGTGTACCTCATTATTTCATAGGTTTGTTTAGGTTGGAGTGGGACGTGGGTGTGCTTTCTGCACTGACATCACTCCAGTGAGCTTGACTTTTTCACAGAAGAGATCAGTCCTCCGGTTAAAAGGCTCTTTTTTCCTCCTCACTCTGCAGGTTTGTCTCTCGGGAAATGCTATCAGAGACTCAAGTCACAGAACCCAAAGCTCCAACTGTGTAGTCTGATTCATGCGAAACCTCAATGATGTTTCATTTTCAAGCACAGCGATCACATTCAGCTAATGGAGGGCCACGCCGTTCCCAGCACCCACTGAGACAACCTTCAGATGATGAGGGCAAAACAACGGATCAGTGATTGTGTATTTGACCTTTGAACTTCAACTGAGCAACAAGGTTTTGAGAAGTTACTGCTTAAAGGTGTGTGAAGTTTCACAGGATGTCTTTAAATAGACGCTTTGTGAATTAACTGTAGATACCGTATTTGACAGCAAATATTATGCACTAACTGCTGATATTGAGTTATAAATGTACATTCTAGGTCAAAATGTAACTTTGTGTCTTGGGATGTAACATCAATGTGATTTTATAACTCACAATGTAACTATACAGTATATCTCATAACGTGACTTGGTATATTACAATGTGCATTGATTTTACTTATTTTTTTCATTCATCCAATTAAATAAATTAGGGTAATGATTCACATCTATATTTTGTTACTTGAGCCAATTAAAAATAAAAAACTTGCTGTAGTGCACCAACATAATTACATAATTGCATAAAGCATAAATTAGTTACAAATTGGCAAGAGATTGTGTTCGATTTGCACAATTCCCAATTCAGTTCTGTGATTCAGGCACTATGCATTTTATGTATTAAATCACTATCAGCACACTCAAATCATTATCTTCATAGCTTCTCCAGTGCTAGGACATTGTCTATAGTCTGTGGCTGCACTGCTCAAAGTGAGATCATTTTACGCTATGGTTGGAACCAGTTGATCTAGTGAGACCTTCATACTACTTTTGCTTTCAGAGAGAGAGAGAGAAATTAAACACCCCCAGATGGCTAGAAGAGAACCGTGATGGAGCCCAGATGTGTATGTAAAGGGAGAGCCAGCATTAGCTGCTTTTGGACTGAAACTACACCAGATTGTACGTAATTTTGTTGTCCAACACTGATGGTTTGGAGCGATAGTGGGGCTGATTCAAATGAGTCTGATTGCTGGCCGTTGGTCCTATGGATTCTGAACAAATGCTTCCATTATGAATGAAGGTCGAGGACTAAGAGTCATTTTGATTTGAAACATTCAGACAACCAGCACTAGCCGAGGGGTGCAGGGGTACTCAGAGTAACTTATGTAACAGCTGTTGGATGGAGCCATACGTACTGTTCTTTAGACCAACATCATCTTGCATATCACGGTTAATGTTACCCTTCCGTGTGCTGAATACCCCTCTCTGTGTTTCCCCTCCATTTTAAGAGTGTGAAGATGCTGATGTTCCTGTTCCGAGAAAGGCTGAGGCCAACCCTCCAGCCTGCTTTAATGTCATAATGACTGCAGCAAATCACAACCAGAAGACAGAGGCGCTCTGCCATTTGCCTGCTTCTTCTATGAATGACTGTGCATGCAACTGGCTGTACATTATTAACAATAAAGGGTTATCAATGGCCTTTGCAGGTTATTGAGTTCAGCAAATAACCTTTTTCTTATCAAGAATGTTTGCTGGCTCTGTAGAAATAATCTCAAATCTCTCTGTCTAATCTAAAAGCTCTGTGTACGCTTTGATTTTTCACCATTTATTGGATGATGTGGTCGGATGCTTTTATTATTTATAATAATAACAACTTTATTTTGTATAGCACTTTTAAAAGTCAATTCTGGGCCTGTTTGTTTATCAAATGAAGAACAGGTTTTCCTGCTACCAAGGTGACTTTAAAGACAGTCAAAATAAGGGACAGTAACTGTTACAACTGCTACAAATGCAGCAGATTAAAGATCATAAAAACAACAATTAAATTTGATTAAATCAATGCTGTACTACAACAGAAACTAGACTCTTTAGATAGATGACAGATCTGTTAAAACCTGTGCTGATGCCAACATTAAAATTATGAAAATTATTAATTTCTTGTAAGCTGGAATCTGTACATCTTTCTCTAGTGACCCTCATTGATACATGAAATTTTTGGCAAATGATGGGAAAAAAAGTCAAGTTTCTGCACCAAAGGACAAGCACCAATTAAAATGTGTTTATTTGGGTGGCCCAACTGAGATGGACAAAATGGCATGACCTGTTTATCAAAAATGGAAGATGAGTGAATGTTTGAAAACTTTTTTTTCCAGTTGTGTAAACCATAAAGATTCTACCAAATACTCCCAGCACAAGGACTAAATTTGACTAAGTATAACTTGATTTTTCAGAAGAAAACATTAGTGGTTCTTGCCTATAAATGTTGTAATGGGAGGTGTTTAGCACATTGAAAAAATAATCACCTAAATCTCAGTGATATAGAATCACATTTATGCCTCAGAGTATAAATAAATAAAGAACTTTAGATTAACGTTGTAATATTAGCTTTGTATTAAATGTAATTATATTACACATTGTGATTTTATATCTCACAATAGTCACACAACGTTTTATTTTCAGTGATGGGTTTATTACTTAAATTTTTTTTTTTTCATTGTTGAATACAAATTGCATTACAAAAATTATTGTTACGTGATCAATTTGAAGTACATTACATTTTAAGTAATATATTCTGACTATTTTTTATTCTTTTTTGCATACTCATTTATCACAAATTTCATATAAATAAAAATGATTTTGTATCATATTTATTAAACAACTAGAAATGCTAGAAAAGATCTATATGAAAACAGAAAATATAATACATAAAATTATAATGAAAGAAAAGATATTTCATTTTTATCCACAACATGATGTACACCAAATTGGGGTTCATGAAGGAAGTTGGTTTGTGAGTTGATAAAAAGCTAATAATCAATGTATCGTAAAAATGTTAAATTAAAGAAAGAAATTATTTTATTATAGACAATCAAAATAAACTAAAAAATGTGTTATGTCATGTGACCATGAGCCCACATCAGAGAATTTATAAATTATTAATTTACTGCCAACATATGAATACGTAATGGTAGTCCAATTATTTTAAAATGCCAGGAATTTTATTACATGTACTTTAATTTTGTAATCTGATTATGCAATCCAGATTCATTTTAATTAGTTAATACCAAGCACCATTTATTATTTACCTATTTATTTTACAATTACCTTTTACAATTATTTCTATATCTCTGACATAAAGAGATTTTTTTGGCCGTTTTATGACCTGCTAGGTGAAAGTTATGTCTGATCTCCTGAATATGTATGTAATACTACACCACAAGCCAAATAGTTGAGCTACTGCTCATGTGCGTATAGCACAAAGAGTGCAGGATGAGTTATGTGCTCAAATGTAATGTACTTAAGAGTTAAGATTCAAATCCTTACCTCTATGAGCTAAAGCAATAGTAATGCTACTGAATATGATTTAGCAGCTGTCACCTCTCAGTGTAAATTATTACAGTCTGCTGAAAGTTTGATTAAGAGTGAGCATGTCTCTCTACACTTCTGAGTGCCGTAACAGTCCCTAAAAAGCACTAAAGCTTGTTCTAAAGGTGAGTGTCCTGTTCAAAGACGTGACGTCAAAGAAAGAACGGCTCACTGTCCCCATGAAACCCATTACAGATGTTTTCCATGTCTCTCTTCTCTTGCAAAGTTCGCTTCTGTTCGTTTCTTTCCTGCTGCACCGTAATGTTCAAATATTTGATATGATAAGGACATATCATGATAACGATATGATAAGAGTGTAAAAAAGCTGATAACTGATGTTTAATGATCTGGCCACATATCAGAATTGAGAAACACTTCGGGTTAGTGCAGAAAACCCAGTAATGAGTGAGCAGTAATGCAAGAAGTGTAACATTTGCTAGAAAAAAAGTCTCCTCAGGAGATCTGTGTGCAACAAGTGCAATATATGTCCTTTTAATCAGCTTGGTGCATGTTGTGACATGAATTAGATTAAGCTCATAAAACTGGATGACTAAGATTTTGCACTTGTGTCATTTCTCCCCGTTGTCCAATTCTGAAGAAGAAAAGACTGAGGTGAGAAAGCGACAGGAGATGGGAAAGTTTATGCAGAAGATTGGACCGAGGACAGAGAGAATGGACACTTGGCAGTGCGCAGAAATCTGAGAGCTCATCAATCACTCTGTAATGTTATGTAATGGAGCTCTGCTGGAGAGGGTGGAGACCAACACGAACAGCTGCGGCCGATCTGAGCACGCTAAGCAAGAGTAAGCTGCGCTGTGGGAAAGAGAAGAAATGTGGGAGTAGGGGTGGAAAGTAGTTACACTGCATTTATCCTGCGACTAAGATCATGATGGGCATAGTCAGGATGATTTTTGTATTATAATGAACTCAGAGATCTGGAGTGCACAAAGTCAACAATTCGTCGGCATGTGCGCTTATATTGATGTGTGAATCCATGCATAATGTTTGCGCTCCGTACACATTCAGTTTAACAGATAGCCAGTAATGTGGTGGTGTTTTGGTGTAGCAGTTATAATGCAGGGCCTGTAAACGGAACATTCCAGGGTTGGGTTCTGGAAATAAAAATCCCATTAAATTTCTTCATAGAGAAATCGATTTTTAATGATTATGTTTAAACCTTTAAACAGACAAACCATGAGCTTGGAGGTTATTAATCAATGTTATATGCTTCAGATGAAGCAATCAGTCAGTGTAATTTTAACATTATTAGGATAATAATAATATTTAATAGCCTGTTCAAAAGTTCGGGGCTGGTAAGATTTGTTTATTTTTTTGGAAATGTTTTTAAAATAGTTGCTTTTGCTCAACAAGGCTGCATTTTCTTTTATAAAAATACAGAAAAAACTGTAATATTGTGACATATTATTACAATTTAAAATAACTCTTTTCTATTTGAATATATTTAAAAATGTAATTTATTCCTGTGATGCCATGCTGACTTTTCAGCATTCAGTGTCACATGAAATTATTCTAATACGCTGATTTGCTGCTCAAGAAACATTTCTTATTATTGTTAACGCTGAAAATAGTTGTGCTTAATATTTTTGTGGAATATAATATATAATAAAATACAGAATATTAATATACCATTATATTAGTATGCTTTTTTGATTATAAAAGTTTATAATGCTGTGATTCAGCAGAGAACTCTTAATCAAAGAAAAGTTTTAATGAGAAAATGAATGGGGAAAATACTTCTGGAACCAAGGCCTCTGAAAAAGTCATAACTGCATCATTATGCTGTCAAAAAGCATGTTTCTTTTTTGAAACTGCTTTTTCCCAAGACATATATGTCTTTATATTATAGAAAATGTTTTCCCAGGGAGCGGTTATATTTGCAGGGCTCTTGAAATCACGAAATGAACTTTTTTTGCTTTTGACTAGTAATTAGTCACATGTTTCTGAAACTGAGTGGCCATGAAACAAAGATGGCATCCTCTAGGTTGCATACTTCAAGGGGGTCATGTGCTACAGTAGCTGAGCGACTGCAATTGAGTTGAATGCTATCAGATGACTTTCCCTGTGTATCACAGACCTCTGTGGTTCCTTCCCTGTAAGGGGTGAGCCAAGATTCATCACCACTGTGCCCTTGAGGAGGCCCTTAACCTCAGCTTTCTCAATGGGAGTTGTCACTATAATAAAATCATGGCATCATTCTATTGCAACATCTCACAGGCTGGTCATTTGGTAATAACCGATAACCATATTCTATCCTTAGACAAAATCTGTTAATCACAAATGCACTGATTTCTTCTTGGCAGGCTTTTTGACGGCTTCAAGACTTGTGTGCCAAACATATCCTGCATTCAGCATGTGCCATGGCAGGCATCTTCTTACTTGTATCAAATCACGTTTTCGTGCACGTTATGACTCAGAAACATGAGACATCAGGTATGTTAGGCTTACAGTGCTGCCGTCGCTCAATTAGGAACCAGTGTTGATGCCACTCAAAATGAATTAATGGAGTTACAAACAAAGTGTGTGTTGAAAGTTTGCCCGTCGTCTTCAGCAGCTCATAGTAGAAAGCTGTCAGTCACACTCCTGAACTTCACATCCAGAATATGACCTCAGAGGCCTGGAATCGGAGCCATGTGATCACCGAGAGGTCATTTGAGAAACTGTTATTAGCCCTGAGCTCAGGGAGAAGCAAACATGTAGTGTTCACAATCACTGTGCGGCTTCTGCTTCAGTAATTTCTTTACTTCTTATAGAATGTGCATCGAGACGGTTTCTTTCATTAAGAAAGGTTTCGAGGGTTTTACACGAGTCCGGTGCAGGTGCTGCTAAGCTCCTTGGAATGTGTTGACACTAATCCTATTTCGGTTTACGCTATTAAACCATCGAATACATTTTGATTTATCTGTTCCCCGCTAAGACCTTGTTAACGTGCGAAGCCACTGCATTTCAGGAAAGGTTAGGGGTTATGTGTTTCTTGGAAGTCTAGTTTATTCCCTCTGTTGGAGTCTCTTCATGGTATTAGTGAAGTATGCTAGAGATTAAACATATGTAGTTATGGGTTTACTAAAAGCTTCACTGCCTTGTAATTTTTGTGGAAACTGGTCCTGTTTACTTGTTACACTGATTTTTTTGATGTGACAGTTTTATGGGGTATGTTTGAGGTGATCTGCTCTGAGGAAGCAATTAGCCATCTTTTCCTGCTTTAGAATTGGGAAGACGCCACTTGTCATCATTTTAATTAATGACTTTAATGGACATTTATGGGTTTGAAATGGCATAGCATGTACAGCAATGCCTTTGTCGTAAAGCAGTGTTGCAGACTGATAAATACAGGATCGGTGCGCTTTTCCCGACATAACATTCCTTCATTTTTCCTCCTTCTTTTTTGCTTTGAAGTTAGAGATGAAGGGGAGAACAGCTGGGACGTCTGAAGCCAAAGGAAGAGTGTGGGAGGTGGTGCAAAGTGAAAGTTAAGCATTGTGGGTAAGTGTTTGTGTGTGTGTGTGTGTGTGACAGGTGTCCACTGTGTCTTGTTGGAAAGGGACAGCAGCTATATTTAGCACCTCTGACAAGTTTCCACCACTCCTGTCAGGCAACAGCAAACCCATAATTACAGTACGTGATTGTGTGTTTCTGTTTTACTGCATTTTATCTGGTATTTAACGTCAGAGGTCCTTGAGAGGCATTGTGGGAGTTCTTGTTATTTGTAATTCATCCACCGATGCGTTATTTTGCACTATTTCTTGATTAACATGCAAACCCTGTAATTCAACTGTCCTGACCTGATTCATTTCAATTTTCATGTACTATTTGCACATAATTACGAAAACACAATTTCTCCTAAATAACCTTCATGGCTTATTTCCATTCAGCTACAGAAGCACATGTTCTGCTGTACTTTACTTCCACCTAGTGGACGACTGCAACATCACACAGGAAGCAGAAATATTTAGAGCAGGGGTCTCCAAACTCGATCCTGGAGGGCCACTAACTTATTAAACACGCCTGAACCAGCTAACTATTAAGCTCTTACTAGGCATACTAGAAACTTCCAGGCAGGTGTGACTCTGGACGACACCGGCCCTCCAGGATCGAGTTTGGAGACCCCTGATTTACAGAATATTTGTAATAGCATGTACTTCCTATTTCTGCAGTATATACTGTGTGCAGTATGGCCATTTTCAGCATGCACACAATATTTAGATTTTCTACTACATCTGGCAAATTGTGCAGTATAAAGCGCGCTTATATTAGTTTGCTGTGACAATTGAAATAAGGCTAAAATAAAGTATAGATATTAAGCCCTATTAAAGGTGCTGTAGAGAACTTTTGTAAAAAAATATTTTTTACATATTTATTAAACCTGTCATTATGTCCTGACCAGGGTTCTAAATTAACTTTTTTTATCACCAGACAATGTGGCTGGTTACTTTCTAAAGTTACCAGCCAATCAGAATTACCACTAGCCATTTTTTTTTCCGGTAAAAATAAAAAATTATGAGTGCCACTGAATGCATTTGATAATTTTATTAACATTGTTGGCATGAAAAACACATAAAGTACAAAGCATACAACAAAATATACACCGACTTAAATTTAAAATGATTAGTTCCCACCACGAAATTGCTTGTTTTGTTTTTTTTTATTTCGCGTAACTTACATGTGGCAATCCTGACAAAGCACTACGACATTCTTGTGATCAAACACAAGCCATTCATGACCCGTCAGCCATTTGGAATTTAATTTTCTTTTCTTTGTTTCTCTGTCGATATCCTACGGAGCCCTGCACGTCACCTGTAGGAGGAAAAAAATAAATCCGTAGCGATGGTTTTGCAATCCGTCCCCTCAGTTTATAAACCGTACTCACGAATTCATAAACTGTTACCTTGGTTTAACAAATCGTGCCCACGAATTTCCAATCCGTGCGCTCAGTTTTTGTAAACTGTACCCTCGGTTTTTGAATCTGTACCCACAAATTCATAATCCATGCGCACGCTTTCGCAATCCCACGGATCTGTAAACCTTACTCACGGATTCATGCAGCAAGCTCCTGTTAACACACAGTTTTATTGAATATTATTATGTGGAATAGGTTTAATAATAATAAAGGAATAATCTTAATTTGTAAGCTTAATAAATTAGTACAAGAAAATAATTCATGAATTGCTTTATTTTTAAATAAACTTTCACAGTTTTGTAAATGCTTGTGTACAATTCTTTCTTAACATGCATGAAGACTTATTGGATACTATGAAAATAATGTTTAATAAACAGAATTGAATCTGCTGGTGGGGGCGGAGCTACAAATGCGTGTCAGTTTACAAAATACAAATCCGAGGGAACGGATTGTGAAAGTGTGCGCACGGATTATGAATTCGTGAGTACAAATTTAAAAACCGAGGGTACGGTTTACAAAATCTGAGCGCACGGATTGGGAATTCGTAGGCACGGTTTGTTAATGCTTGGGTACAATTTGTTAAACCGAGGGAACAGTTTGTGAATTTGTGAGTACAGTTTATAAACTGAGGGGACGGATTGCAAAACCGTCGTCACAGATTGATTTTTTTTCTCCTACAGGTGACGTGCGGGGCTCTCCGTCATATCCTCATCCCCTGCCTCGTTCCTCTTTTTCACCCCCAGAAATCTGTCCCAACCACCGCCGCATTTAGTTTAATCTTAATTTTTTTCTTTAATAGCTAACTCCCTCCTCTTTCAGTCTATGCTCCCTGCTCTGGCTCCATTCCTTGTGTTTTCTGATGGACGCTATTCGTTTCCATGTTTTTTCGCGCTGGTTTCCCTGCAAACTGCGTGCAGCCAATGAGCATATGAAATGTCATCACGTAGCATTACAGCACAGTGTTCATGGGAAATGTAGGAAGTTCTGCCAGGGGGATAAATGACCGAGAACAGAGCCTCATGTCATGCATCACCAGCCAAACTGGCTAGTAAGTTTTAATTAACACCCGCCAAAATGAATTTTAACCCGCATTTGGCGGGTTGGCGGGTGTTAATTTAGAACCCTGGTCCTGACAGTAGAATATGAGACAGATAATCTGTGAAAAAAATCAAGCTCCTCTGGCTCCTCCCAGTGGTCCTATTGCCATTTGCAGAAAGTCATGCGCTCCCGGTAAAAAACAACCAATCAGAGCTGCGGTCCGTAACTTTGTTTGTGTTCAAAATGTAGAAAAATGAACATAATAAGCGAGTACACCATGAATCCATTTTCCAAACCGTGTTTTTGGCTTGTCCTGAATCACTAGGGTACACCTATAATAAGTGTTTATATTCGGACTATTTTAGATTGGTTCGGGGGTACCGCGGCGGAGTAACCCAGTACCTTTGTGATTCTTCATAGACATAAACAGAGAGAAGTAGCTCCGGCTACAATGTTCTTCCACAAGACGCAAGCAGTTCTGTTTATTAACCGCTAGAGTGTCAAAAGTTCCCTACCGCAGCTTTAAGAGGGTAATTCTCATGGGGACGTCTGTAAAAATAAATCTCTAAAGCTTTTCAGTGATTAAACACATGCTTTTGGATGAATATAAATTTGCAGTGGATGTCTGAGCTGAGATTGTCTTAATGTAGGGAGATAAGATGGTCTGTATAACTTAATTTTGAAGAAAGTGTAACGGTCAACTTCGATCATGTGTGCCTTAACAACCAATCACAGTCGGTTGGAGTTGTGTGACACTCAGTCGCTGTTTACAGATACCATAGCAATGAATGAGAAATACCGTAAGCCTTTGTAAAAAGAAGAGTTAGCTCATTTGTTTCTAATGTAACAACCTTTACAGCTGTGCTGAATTAATGTTCAGCGTTTGCCATGTGACAGCACTTAAGCATACTACTCTGAAACATTTATTGCTTATTGCATACTGTTTTGCACACTATTCTTAAAAAAAAAATTGTAGGCAGTATGCCCTTTGTACTGGGCAGTAAGCAAGTATGCCATTTTGAACACAGCCTAAGTGTGACCCAGAAAGCATAGTATGTTGAAAAGAGTATGCCAAAAGTCCCCATATGGTGTACTATTCCAGGTCGAAGTGTGGATTCATGCACACTTTAATGGCTAATATTACCCACAATCCATTGCGCTTTGACGATATTTCGGTTGAGAACTACAAAAGTAGAGAGGTTTAAATAAAGGGGTTTGAGTTACTAATAATCAACAAAATTAGGATTTATTTAATCTTATCTGTGTTATATTTCATCTGCGACAACAATGGATACTTTTACAAGCACTTTTAAATAGATCAGACTTTTTTTGTTTTCATTTTTTAATAGATTATGCAGAAAATATGAGCAGTTCTCTGCATGGAGATCCATGGCTCGCAGATGAACGTGCTACACTCTTTTCTCTCCGATATGTTATAGGAAGTTAAATGAAATAAAATGTGGATTTTAACTGTGACAAGATGATTGACAGGCCAGTCTACAGTGTAACTTTGCGACAGAGCAGTCCGTTAAAGACGCAGCTGTATGGACACGATAGCTTGCCTCCTAATCTACTACTCCCTCAAAAGTGTGTCCTTTTTCTTCACTAAAAAGTACATACTTCTAGGCTGTAGTATAAGTAGGCACATTGGGACACAGCATGAGTTTGTAATCCTATGAACCCGGAATTGCATTTCTTACAGTCAGTCACATGATCATTGACATGCGCTTGAGCGCTTATTAGGCTGTATGTAATTAAAGGCTCATTATTAAATGGTTTATAAATATTATTAATAATAATAATAACAATAACGACCTTGGTTTTTATCCAAAAAGATAATGGTAGGTTTATTCAGCTGGGGATTTTACGCGGGTGGTGAGAGAAAAACACTGACATCCTGGATTCCGACCGCACTAAAATCACCAACTAACCCCTGTAAATGGTGAAAATCCCTTATGTTCCCCTGAGAAACAATTACCATCCGAAGAGGGCTTTATATTAAAATTAAAGCTAAAAAGATAAAGAAAAATCTAAAAAGGTGCCTTGGCAAATAACTGTAGTGAATGGAATAGTGTATCCCACAATGCAATGTGTTTGACTTGACATTCCATTTCCAGTGTGATGAAATAATATTTTTTTAGCATCTTTTTTAGACACAATATTTGATCTGATATATTTATTGAAAAGGCAAAGTACCCATTTTATTTCCAAAATCGTAGCGTAACACTCCTATAATGTGAGTCATGTGACAAATATGTTGCATACTATATTTTGGAATGTTTACTCTATTGTTGTATATGCTGTTTTTGAAGGATTGTGTGGTATTTAATGAGCTAATATTGCCATCTGAACACAGTCTTGAATCTTCGATCTAAGATTTAGATTCTGTTACAGTCTGGCTTCTTTCTCTTGTTCCTGCAAAAAATAAATAACAAAATTTGATGACAACAATTCAAATGAGAATGACATGAAATAATACTGTTATTATAATATATATCAGGGCTCCAGACTAACTTTTTTCACTAGGAGCACAGTGGCCCCCAACTGAAAATTTTAGGGGCACAACCAGAAAATTTAGGGGCGCACACCGTAAATCAACATGCTAACCAAATCTACTAATTTCCACTGTATTACTAATAAATACTTTAATAATAGATGCAGAAATTACAATGTGCTGTTTCAAATTCAGTGTCACATTTTATTCTGCACTTTTGAAGATGCAACAACAAGGTAAACTGACAGCACCATCGCTGTCAAGACAGTACAAATAGTAAACAAAATTCCATACACTCAGAATAAAATATGTGCATAGTAAAAAAGTTTGTGTGCATGCTGTATCGTTGTTGTATGTTTCGTTAAGTTTTAAGCCATTCTTCCTTTGAAGGTCGAGCTGGCTTTTGTATTTGGTGAAAGGTAGTTCTAATGCTTATAGTACCTCAGTATCTGAATTCTTACAGCCAGTCTTCTCGAAAATGGTGAGTGTGGATCAGGGCCGGCCCTGACCAATTTGCTGCCCTAGGCATGATTTTACCTGGCGCCCCATGTGTATGTATGTATGCACATGTATGTATATATATATATATATATATATATATATATATATATATATATATATATATATATATATATATACACACACATACACACACTACAGCAGAACTGTTTCCAACACTCATAATAAATCATCATTTTAGAATGATTTCTAAAGGATCATGTGATAGACTGGATGTCACATGTGACACTGAAGAATGGAGTAATGATGCTGAAAATTCAGCTTTGCATCACAGAAATAAATGATAATTTAAAGTATAATAAATTGAAAACAAATTATTTTAAATTGTAATAATATATCACAATATTACATTTTTTTCTGTATTTTTGATCAAATAAATGCAGGCTTGATGAGCAGAAGAAACTTCTTTCAAAAACTTAAAAAAATAGTAATGTTTCAAAACTTTTGGCCTGTACTGTATCCCCCCAAAACTGCACAACTGTAGAGTAAAACATTATTTTAAAAAAAGTGATAATAAAAAATGCGTCTTAAAACTGACAAGATTGTACAAAATCACAGTCTGGGGACTCAGAACTCAGAACAACTGCTAACATTAAGTTTAAGGTAAAAATAACTGCCATGAAATTATAGTATCTTACTCCTATTCAATAAATTGTTCTTTCACTACATCTCTTTACCTCTGTCTTTATCCTCTTCTCTTCTTTTTGGCAGTGTATCTATCGCAGACTATGATCATTTATAATGTGTCATGTAAATTCGGCCTTGCGTCACAATCAGGAAACTTTCACCGTGTCTAGAACGGGCGCGAGCCGCCAGGCCCGTTTCTACGAGCTGTGTGTTAACAAAAACAGTGCTGTCTACATTGGATGTGGCGTCGGGCACGCTACACAACAAATTACCAACAACTAATCGTGCGCGCGCTCTGTTTCTGACGCACTTCAAGCACTCGATGGGTGGGGGAAGATTGAAGAGCCAGATTTTTTTTTTTTTTTTTTTTTTGCTTTATTTGGAAGTGTTTCGAATTATTGGTTTTTAAATAGTATCCTATTATAAAAAAAATATAGGTAAAAAAAAATAAAAAAAAAGTTCACTCATTCTGGCGCCCCTATGGATGAGTGGCGCCCTTAGCATTTGCCTATGCCGCGGGCCGGTGTTCTGTCGATTTGTCCTACGCTGTCAGATTTTCCTACCTCCCACTAAAACAGTGGGTACAACGAAAAATGCTACTGTAAAGTTATGATTTATTAATGTCTACACCTACCACAACCCTAATCATACCCTTACAGTACTACAAATACAGTAATTATGTATTATATTCGCGGATGTAGCTAGAAGGGATACAGTTACAGGAAACCAACAATAAATATTAGTTTCTACCAATTAAATTGCGTTTTTATTAAAGTCTACACCTACCCCAACCCTAAACCTACCCTTACAGTAATGCAGATCCATTAAATATCGTTGTTTAGCATGAGACAAAGGACGCGATATTGATGTGCGCGTGCGCAGTAAACCTCGGTAGGAAAATCTGACAGGGTAGGATAAAATGTCAGGACACCGGCCCTGGTGCGGACTTTTTTTCGCCACACCAACCTCTGACTCTGAATCATCATCTGACGGTGACACTGTAGACTCTGGCACTGGTACACTAGCCGCAGGTCGGAAGAACGAATCAATAGTTCGCTTGCTCATAGCTCAGACGCACGCACATATCAGGTTGTGATGATATTTGTCTCTGTTTCCTTCCCACAGATGTTTACGCGCGCTCAATTATCTCTAGGCCCCTCCCCATCCACACATTTTAGCCACTTGCAGTGGCCATTCCCTATTCTTCTCACACGCATTTGCCGCCTCACAGACAGGCATCACTCAATGAGACGCGAGTGTGTGCTCGCGTCTCATTAGTATGTGTGCAAGTGTGTGTGCAAGTGTGTGTGCGTGCGTGCGTGCGTGTGCAAATCTACTGGTCGCACATGTGCGACTGGATGTAAAATTCAGTCGCACACTCTCAAAATTTGGTCGCAAAATGCGACCATTTGGTCGCAGTCTGGAGCCCTGTATATATATATATATATATATATATATATATATATATATATATATATATATATATATATATATATATATATATATATATATATATATATAAAAACACGAATTTGAAAATGTGTTTATGCAATAGCCAATTGAGACAATACTTTAAAGCAACAGAAGTGCCGCAGTGTAAATTCAGGGTAAAGGGACTTATTGAAATGTGGGTAAAAAGCTTTTTCAAAACCTATGAATGCAAACACTGTCATTTTAAATTTGGTGGCAGTGAAGTGACTGTGTATGGAAGGCAGTTAACTTGCTCTTTGGAGGGAGAGGAGATGTGGGTTTCCCTGTCAACACCATCTTCTCAGTTTTAGATGAGGTCAGACAGGAGGGGACCGTTCTAAACTGCCATCAGGATGAAATTTAAGACACTCTCCAAAGCCCCCCATCGGTGAGTTCTCCAATCAGACTTCACACGTTGTTATTCTCCGTTCCCTTTAAGATTTATGCTGGTCACTTACGACTTTCCTTCGCTTTGCCACATTGTGATAGGTAAGACGTTTATTTGTTCGATTTGCATGGACAAATCAGTGCTGTACTTACACATTAGCTGTATTTGAGATTGATTTGTGTTATCAGCTTCCCATGAAATGGACCGTTCACACATTCAATTATAAAGTTGTCTGCCTGGTTTGCAACTTTTCATGACCTTTGGAAGCTATATGCATGTGTGGACACCTGCGATGTGGACAAATGCAAGGTAGAGCAGTCACTTTATTATACTTAACTTTAGAAGTAGACAGCATGTTTGTTCTCGCATCCCTTAAAATCGTGTTTCAGTACAAATATAATTATCACTACAAGGTTGTGTTATGCACTAAATAAAACAACTGTATGTATAAAAACATTAAAACGAAATTTATAACTTACAAGATCACCTAATTTAAAGGAGATTTGAGCTTGAATCGGGTGCTAGCAAGCAGCGGTCTTTCGTTTTTTAATCATATAAGTGAATGAATCAATCTGGTTCGAATGAATCATGTTACTAGTTCACTGAGTCGCTTTCTTTTGGAGCACGCGATTTCCTTCACTCCCAGTCTCAGTGATTTGAGAATGAAGTGTCTAGTTTAAGGCTGGATTAGGAATCGCATACTACTCTTAATATTTAAATATATTTATTAGTTATAACTTATAAATAACAAGGACAATAGTATTAATTTCTCAATTCAACCAAACTGAATGATCTTCTGACCAATTGAACGATTCGTTCTATTCACTAGCAAGTCACAACGAGAGAGTGCGGATGAATAATGATTCTGAATATATAAAAATGATGGTTATACATAATTAAAAGTTGTAAGAACAGTACTGAAACATAAAAAAATATATATTCTGTTACTGGCGTATTTAATTTAGCAAGACGATTATTATTATTATTATTATTAAACGTGTCGTTTCAGTTTTTAATGATTCGAACGACTCGCCATTAAAAACGAAAATACTCGCTTGTCGCTACCTGATATAATCGACAGAAAGTATCACTAAACGAATTTATGAATACGTGAAATACTTCTTTACAGAGAACGCAGTTAAAAGATTATCGTCAGTCAATAAAAAAAAATCCCAAACGCTATTGACTGACGACAGAAGCAAGCATGCGTTGATAAAACCCGCTTTAAAATAATTTAGTAGACTGACAAATAATTTAAGATTTATATAAAAAAAATTAATTTAAAATTTTAAATGTATTATTTTCAAAAGTAATATACTATACAATGGAATAATGGAATAGCTCTATCGAATTGCATAGGTTGCCCAAAATCACGAATCCGCTCATGAATATTAATTTAAGAATGCAGACGTTGCTTTGTAACCTTCCAACGGCTCTCCAGCGCGTCCCCTCACGTGACTAATAAATATTCATAAGCTAAGCTTTCTCTGTAGTACTATTGGTGAATTCGTTTCCTATCTAGGAAGTTAAACATTTCGAGTAGTGATTCAACGCGCTTAAGCATTTATAGTGATTAATATCGTTATCGACAGCGAAGTTTCATAGAATGTGATGAATATAAACACAGGAGAAGGGCTAATTTGAGACGGTAGGCGGTTCTTTACGTGATTTTCTATTGCTGATGTGGAGCACGAGCCATCCGTGTGTAACCCATCATTGTTTACCGCATCTATCCCTCTCATCGATAACATTCAGTTTCGATGCACAAACGCGTGCGTGACACATTTATTTGCTAGAGGAACGGTTTTGTGAGATTTGAGATTTGTCATTAAAAATAATATCTGTGGGAATGTGCGACTTGATATTGCTATGGCAACGTGTCATCAGCGCTTATGGACCAAACCATAATCATCATCGATCAAAGATGGAAGTGAAAGCTCAGATCAGACTGTTGATAAATTTTAGATGATTAAATTGATAATAAGTTCTGTTTTGAGTAGTTTGAAAGAGCTCACTTCCAAAGTGCTGATGCAAAATCTCTGTACTGATTAATATTGTACTGAATGGATTAACAGATGCAGTAACATTTCTGCATCTCCACTCTTTACAAATGCTTCATGTTCAAAGTCACTTACAGATAAATCACTTAAAATTAATGTTGTGTGGAAAATTACAAGTTTATACATTTAGCAGCCACATTGAGAGTCTGGGATTCAGAATGTAAAATAATTATGGAAACAGTTTTAATGTAGGTGATTATTTTCCCAGCCGGTTTTTGTTTCTGATTTTCATATTCATGTTAATTGTAGTTAAAGTTGTATACAATATGTATACAGTCAAACCAAGATGTATTCAGACACCTTAAACATTTCACGGAATATGGTAATAAAACAAATAAAAAATAAAAAACTCAGAGTTAAACTGTGTCGGAGCAAATTAATTTTGATAATGTTAGATAACACTTAAGCATGGTCCGGTCAAAGTGTCTGAATTTTGTGAATTTAGTGCCCCAAATTGTTTGTCAGTTTTACTGGTGGTCCACTATGAGATTTTATGGGTATAATATGTCACAGTTTAATTTATTTTGCTATCCTCACTTGTATGTGTGTGTGTGTTATTAGTTTTAGTGAAATATAATAAACTTATTAATAAAAAAGTCCATTTTTTTCTTTAGAAAAAAATAAAAACAAAGCAAACCTGGTTGTATAAGTATTGATTTTTAACATTTAAGATATAAACATTTATTACATACTATTATATATTTATGTATTTAAAATTATATTGTAGCCACACATTTAGTCATTTTTTCAGTGTTTTTCTTTACAAAAATAATACTAACACTAATAATTATTAGCATTGACATCCTAGAATCAGAATTCAGTTTAATGTTCATTAAATCAGCACATATTTAAGTTTGTTGTTCAGCTTTTCACTTTAATTATTTTGCTGACATTATCATGTAGAACAAACATTAATGTATTAAACTAGAAGAAAAAAAGAAGTATCTTGTCTTAGTTTATTTTTTTTTTTGGATGTATCAGTGTTGAAGAGCTGTATTTGACTTTCTTTTTCTCAGAGTCAGAAGGAGCGGATCGGAGACTCCACAAATGGCAGGAGACGAAGTTCGGCAGAGGAAAGGAGGGGGCCGCAAGAAGTCCAAAAAGGGGAAAGGGAAGGGGCAGGGTGGTTTGGATCGGACTGGCAGTGTAGATGGGCAGAATGACCTGCTGTTACAACCTCCCACCATACCACCCAAAAAGCCTATGGAGGAGAGGACCAAAACAGCCCTGGCTAAGATAGAGGATGAGTCTGCCATTTCTATCTGCCTCCAGGTGCTTTTCCCCTACCTGCTGGCTGGGATGGGGATGGTGATGGCAGGCATGGTGCTGGACAGTGTACAGGTAAGAGACTTCTGAAGAACTTTCTGCAACTTTCTGTAACACTTTATAGCCTGACATGACTTTCTAACAGTTTGATGCTTTAGCAGTTAATGTGCCCACTTTAATTATCCAGCGTGTCAAGTGCTGATATTTATGGTCCTCACTTAGAGGAAGCAGAGTGTGAGGGAAATTAATGTGATGATTAAAATTCACTCGTAAGGCGAGGAACTGGAAAAACACTCCAATCGTAAAGTATTAAAGCAGTAGTTCAACCAAAAATTATGTCATTTTAAAATAATTGCAAACCTGTATGTTTTGTGGAACACAAATTGAGATGACCAGGCTATAAATGAATAGTTTTTGAATGGGTTTTTAGGACCTATTTTTCTTCTTCCCAACCTGATTCTTGCTTGTTCATCTTGAGCTTCTTATTTAGTTACGAGATATTATAAAGGGTGGTGAACCGTGTCCCTTCTTGAAGCTGGAGAACTCCAGTCCCTACAAAATTAAATGTGCCAAAATATTTATTGAACGAAAAACACATTTTGTGATAATTACTGATCCTTTTGTTCACCAAGTGATAAAAACTTCACATTTCAGAGGAAATCAGTCAGAATTGCGAGATTTCCAAACAAAAAGTCAGAAAAAGTCAAGACATAAACCCAGAATTACTAGAAATAAGTCTGACTTGATATAAACCCGGAATTTTCAGAAGACAAGTCAGAATTGTGATACGTTGACTCAAAATTACGAGATATAAACTCAGATTTGAGATGTAAACTCTAAATTGGGAGAAATTAAGTCAGAATTGGGAGATTTTAACTTAAAATAACAAGACATAAATTAGAGACAGAATTTTGAAATTTTAACTTAAAAAAAGACATGAACTAGAGAAAGAATTGTGAGATTAAAAGTGATGTTTTAAAAATAATAATCAGAATTGTGAGATGTTGACTCAAAATTACGCGATATAAACTCAGAATTGTGAGATGTAAACTCAAATTGTGTGTAATAAAGTCAGAATTGTGAGATTTGAGTTTTTAACAAGTTGTGAGATTAAAAGTTGCGATTACTTCTTAAAAAATAATCAGAATTGTGAGATGTTGACTCAACATTACGAGATATAAATTCAGAATTGCGAGAAATAAGAAACAGAATTGTGAGATGTAAACTCAAAATTGTTAGCAATAAAGTCAGAATTTTGAGATTTTCACTTGAAATAAAAACGACAAATTAGAGACAGAATTGTGAGATTAAAAATTGCGATTACTTTTTAAAAAAATAATCAGAATTGTGAGATGTTGACTTAAAATTGCGAGATATAAACTCAGAATTGCGAGAAATAAAAACAGAACTGTGAGATGTAAACTCTAAATTGCTAGAAAAAAGTAAGAGTTGTGAAATGTGAATAATTGCAAGATATAATATATAAAGATTTTAACTTAAAATAACAAGACATAAGAGACAGAATTGGGAGATTAAAAGTCGCGATTACTTTTTAAAAAAATGTATTCCATGGCGGAAACAATATTCCATATAAGGGTAAGTAAATATTTCCAAAAAAGCTATTACTTTAAATATTATGTCCGATCTTAAAATGTGTTGTCATAGAACTGGTTATCATCGCTGTGTCCTGATGCTGTTTTAATGAATGAGATTTGCTGGATTTGCTGCGTCACTCTGCTGTGCTCACATCCAAGCAATTTTTTTTATTTTTTTTTAGCTGAATCATGCCCCTCTTTCCAATGTGTCCTCAACGTAGAGTGGTGACTAATCGAACAATGCTGCTTTTACAACCACATGGGTTCTCAATCTGTCTCTTTGTCTCTCGTAAGCACACTTGTTCTATCTCGATCTGTCTTTTCCTCTCCTCTTTTCCTGTCCCCCCTCTAGCCCGTCTGCTAAGCACTCAGCCCATTCACAGCTGATAAGACAGGTTCAGTAATACGTCAGAGGAGACATTAGCAGAGAGAAGGACAAGGAGAACAGACGCAAGACTCTAAACAGATGAAACGGTTGATGGGAAGTAATAAAGGTTAGACGAGAGACTGTTCGAGGGTCTGATGCACCGGTGAGGAGGGGGCAAAGAGGACTGCCCACAGGAACGAGTGGAAGTAAAGCCTCAACATGTTTTTCTGTCACGTTCTGGACCTGTTAGACCAGGCCCGATGACGGAGAGGTGTTCAAATCGACGTTAATACGGAAAGGACTGTTATTATGTGAGTCACGACTCCTGTGGCGGAGAGAAGACGCACTCCGGAGAACGTAGTGCTCATGTACATGGATGTTTCAGCGACCTGCGGGTGAAAAAATAGCCAGCTTGAGAACTATTGTTGGAGGACAGCTGTGTATAACAACTCGATGCTTCATCTTATCAGGCATAAGACGAGTCTCAAGAAGTTTTTAAAAGTGGATTTTGACATTCAGAGAACCAACTGTGGAGACAGATGCTCCGCTGAGACTTTTTTGAATGTGAAGGTTCCTATTGGATTTTGTTCGAAAACCCCTGTGGCATTGATAGATGAACAAATAACATCTTTGAGAAGAACTGAAATATATGAAATAGTGAGTGCATTAGCCATCTTTTTGGGTCTTTGCTATCATGGGATAATCTGAAGATACTAAACTGCCTCATCGTTTAATCTTAAAAACATCCTGTTTTTTCGGAGTCAGCGTATTATTTTTCTTCTTCCCAACCTGATTCTTGTTCGTTTGTCTTTAGTTTCTTATTTAGTTTCGAGACATTAAGAAAGTAGCATTCAAACATCTTAGAAGGTGTTAAAAGCTTCAAGGAACCCTTGTCAATCTCAGCCGTGGCTCTCATCGTTGGGGAATGGGGTAACACACAGAGAGATGGTGGTCACACAGTTAGAGCTGGAGCTCTGTTATCAGGGGAAGAAGCTCAGAGGTTTCACCTGCAAGCTCACCCGGTCAGCTCATGGCTTCCTACCAGAGAGCTCTTACATCATTGCTGCACAGGTCTTTCTGCCGTTTCTTCTGGGCGGGCTGGGTATGGTGGCGGCCGGCATCGTCATGGATATTGTCCAAGTATGAGCTATTTAATCTAGATTTGGTGTATTTCTTGGTTGTATGTGTTATTGCAGCTGTAAATAATGCTGTTTTCCAGTATTGATAAGTACTGGCAGAACCATGGGATCAAAACAGTACTTTGGTAAATCTGACTCTTACTATGGAGCCCTACACATGGCATGCAGGAAAAAATTGTAGGCTAAATCATGTGTACAATTTACTATTTCATTCCCTCGATTTATAAATGGTGTGCACTATTTACTAATTTGTTTCCTCAATTTTTTAAATCGTGCATAAGGTTTATAAATTGAGAGAAAGAATTAAAAAATTGTGCGCATGATTTAGCAAATCGAGAGAATTAAATAATAATCATGTGCACATTTTAGTACATCGAAGGAACAAATTAGAAAATTGTGCGAACAATTTATTTTTTTATTTTTTCATGTCATGCGCGGGGCTCCATACCTTACAAAAAAAAAGTATCTTTTTACATGTGCGTGTAGTTTTATGTAAATACCATGGGAGGACCACAGGGTTTGGTACTACCATATTCAAATGACATAGTTTGTTTATGTTACTTCAAGAATACTCTGGTATACATATCTACAAACAAGACTTTTTAATTTAATTAAATTTTTATTTTTTTTACTTTGTTAAAATGCAAATATTGAAGGTAAGATAATAAAGAAATAAGACAGGTTAACAAGAGAATCTTAAAATATCGTAATCTATGTAAAATTACTGTGATGCATGGCTTTGAATGGCTTAATGCTTTAATAACATGATAGCAACAGCATCATGATAACTAAATAATTTTTAAAAAATAAATATTGTATTGTAAATATTGTTTAGTTTGATAAAATGTATGAATTTATTTTCAAAATGGGAATAATATGTAAAAAAATATAGATACAAAAATAAAAATGTTTAATACAATAAATAATATAATGTAGTTTAAATAAAGCAGTAATAAAATAAAATATACATGTTAAATGGAAAAACTTGCATTTAAAACATTTAATTGGGAACTAAAATAAATTAAGTTGAAACTGAATGAATGAATGAATGAAAGCTGATTAGAATGTGTTTACATACTGTACATGTACTGTATATAATAAAAATAACAAAAGCTCAACAGAATTACTAAAGTGTAAACTAGAATTAAAAAAACTGTAAATGTAAAAAAAATCCAAATATGAATAACTTTTGTAATAGTACTACATTGTAAACCCTAATAAAAGATAAAATCCTAAAACATATTTTGTAACAGATAAAAAAAAAAAAAATAAGTGATGTTTTTAAATGTTTTAAGCTTACATAAAATAAAAATTACATTTCCAGTTGCCTTAAATTATCGCAATGTTATCTTATAAATGTTGATATTTCTCAACTTGATCCTACCCCACTCATCACAATGATAATCATATACAACTCACTTCCATTAACAGCATATTCATTTAGATCTTTATAGTTCAGTGCCAGTTAGCAAAAGGCACACTGGTATGTACTAACATATTTATCAAAAAGACTCACAATACTTGCTTATAAATATTTAAACATCATGCAGTATATATAACCTTTAAGTTTTGCTTTCCATCCTCAACCTAATCACAGGTTCCACTTCACAACAATGGTAGCACTACACAACCAACATAACAGAAAACTATGTAAATCCTAACATAACACAACATTTAAGTGCTAACTTATGTCTCTGTATGCTAATCTTGTATAAAAACACAAAAAAACACTTAATTTCTACATTTATTTTCCTTGTTGGCTAATGCAAAGCATGCTGGGAACTAGAAAACACAATAATTTTAAGGTCACCTTACTACAACAGCATTTTGAGTTTACAGAACTCATTTCAGTTAAGAACTTCATTATTATTTGAGTGAAATTAACTTTCATTTTTTAATTAATTTTCACTGTTCGGTTTTACAGTGTACAGAAATAACACTTAAAGTGACCATAATTGCACCATATATATATATATATATATACACACACACACACACACACATACATAATCACATGCTATCTTCCAGTAACGGTTGCTTGTGTTCCTGTCCTCTAGATATAGAGGCAGTTGGCATGGAATGTGTTTTGTGTCTATTAACTGAATTCTCATGGGGGTGCGTGAGATAGGCCGAGCGAGAGAACGAAAGCTTGTTTCTAAAAGAGAAGTGGGCTAGATCCCAGGACGGGCCTGTGACGTGACACCAGCCCCTTGAAACAGCCTGGACTGTGTGTGTGGTAAAAATACCGGCCCCTGGCTGGCTGGCACCGGTCTCTTATCTGTTCATTTAAACATTATGGCTATTTTTAACTGCATAAGTGGGTTTGTGAAGAGAGGAGTGCTCAACTCGTATACTGACACATACTAAATATAAACGCACTCTCGCACAGCACACGAAGCCATTCATATTCAGTGAGTCACTGTGACACTTTTGTCAGTTTGCCCATTATGTGATGATATTTATGACTGTGCTCAAGACTAGTCTGCGTGTTGTTGACTGGAAGGATCAGAGAAAAAAAAATGAAACTGACACCTAGTTTAAATTAATATGTAGTACTGTTGTGAAGTATTTTTCATTTGATTGAGAGCATCCCAGTTTATGGCATGTACATCGAGACGCCACTCTGTTCAAAAATATTGACCAGTGATCTATGGGAAAGCCAGTGATCTGTTCTGTGTAAAGTATCTGTTTATCTTAGAATTCTTTAAAAGTTCAGTACTTATTTATGGACCTGGGGGCGGGGTTCCCAGCATGCAATTCAAGTGTGAATTTTCTAGTGTCACCCTCATTGTGGTTTGCACTCCAAATTAATAGTGATGTAATTCCGTTTCATTTCAGAGAGCTAGTTTATCGACGGACTTCTTAAATGAATGGGTTAAAAAAATGGTTTTTAGTTTAGATTGAAATTCTTAGGCTATGTTCATAAGAAAATACTAGCATACTGAAATTAATGGGTGCCATAAAAAATGAAAAATGCATTTAAATTTGTATGTTTATCAGAAGAAATGTATTATATATATGTATTATATAAATTTATTTATTATTTACAATATGTTTTCCTTCCTCCCAGTGTCATTATTCAATTACTACTATAATAAAAATAATCCTGAATGACTTTTTTACATAATGTTTTTTAAATGTATTTTAAATCTGCATAAATTACATTGTCTTCATAAATACCACTTTGATAAATGTCATATAAAATATTTTACAACATATTTGAAATCTAGTAATTTTTTTACAAATCTTTCTGAATTTGCTCAAAATTTCAGATCACACTCAGGGGGGAAACCTGTGTTTTAAAATGCCTTGAAATAAATTTTTTGTTGTTGTAAATGACTTGATTGCACATTTCTCTTTTCATTTTACAAATAGTGTTTTCACAGTTCCAGGTCAACCCTGGTGTAATGGAGAACTTGCTGTTTCAGACTGTTTAGAAATGTGACCCTGGACCACAAAACCAGTCTTAAGTCATCTTTAAAGTTGATCTTCTCTGTATTTAGATTTTTTTTGGAACCCTCAGATTCCAGATTTTGAAATAGTTTAATCTCAGACAAATATTGTCATATCCTAACAAACCACACACAAATTGGAAACTTATTTATTCAGCTTTCATATGATCTATAAATCTCAATTTCGAAAAATTGACACTTAAGACTGGTTTTGTGGTCACCAATATCTCCTCTTTGTGTGTTTTAGCATTGGGATGTGTTTAAAGTGATCACAGAGGTGTTCATCCTGGTACCTGCTCTAGTCGGGCTCAAGGGAAACCTGGAGATGACTCTCGCATCTCGTCTCTCTACTGCTGTATGTAAAAATACTTATAAACTGGATAATATATGTATTACTGCATGTATATATTACTTATGATCTATCTCATGCTATAACCTTTAATGGTCCTAAGATGGCCCTAAGTCTCATAATCAAAAAGAAGTAATTTGCTTGACTGCAGTTTGTTTCCTGTTTTCCCCAGGCTAACACCGGACAGATGGACGACCCCAAACAGCAGTGGCTGATGGTGACCTGTAATCTTGCTCTCATTCAGGTAGGTGAATCAGAAACACACAGAGGTTTTATATTATTGATATTTTACATAATACACTGGAATAGGACTTTAGTTCCTGATAATTTAGACAATATGAACATGAATTAACAATTCATTTAACTTTAAATAAATACTGTATAAAAGAATAGGAACAATTCCTCTATGAGACTTCATTCTGCAGGAGAGGCTCTGATAAGCAGTTGTGATTGTAGAGCTCCTCTGCTGTCTTCCTCAGGTTCAGGCCACTGTGGTGGGCTTCCTGGCAGCTCTTGCGGCCGTAGGTCTTGGTGCTTTGTCCAGAGGGGGTGTAGAGCTGGACCAGGCGGCTGTCCTGTGTGCTAGCAGTGTCACCACCGCATTTGTGGCAGCTCTCTCCTTAGGTACATCTCTTTAAAACATTAAATCAAAATGTACTACCTTCATAAAAATATTTTTATTTAGCAAGATGCATTAAATCCAAAAGTGACAGTAAAGACTTTTACATTGTTACACAAATGTGTGTTCTTTCTACTCGACAAAGAACCCTGAAGAAATCTGTCACGGTTTCCACAAAAATATTAAGCAGTATGAAATCAGCCAATTAGAATGATTTGTGAAGGATCATGTGACACAGAAGAGAGGAGTAATAGCTGCTGTTGGACAATTTGAATGGAAATGTGATGGGAATTCATGTTGTTTATATGTTCTGGAATGGCTTTCATAGCTGGAACATGATGTGCAAAGCAACAATGTGTGTAATACATTTCTGAATAATGCATAACATTTTTTAAACTAAAAAATGTCACCCAGACTGTGGTTTCAGTGTCCCTAATTTTTTATTTAAAGCATTTGCATGCCAAAAAGCAAGACACAGACATTTAGTCTTTTTTTCTTTCAATCTTACACTTCTTTGAGTATCACACTCTAACATTACCCTGTCAGTTACTGACTCTTCTGCTTTCTTCCGTGTCCAGGTCTGGTGATGATTGGTGTGATCATCGGCTCCAGGAAGGTGGGCATCAACCCTGATAACGTGGCCACACCAATAGCAGCCAGTCTGGGAGATCTCATCACTCTTTCTCTATTGGCTGGAGTCAGCAGCACACTGTTCCAGTACAGAGGTATGGGGCCTTTTAGTTATTCATGTATTCATTAAAAAATAACTGCTACATTAAAAACTAAAAACTGTACTTTTTAATTACATATTGTTAAAAAACAGACTGATATTTATGAACATCCTTAATTATTGTAAAAAAAAAAATCATAACTTAATCACTTTATATATATTCATTGATTATTAATTAATTATATATAATAGTATAATTATATTTGTATTAAATGATAAAATGAAAATATAATTATTATATTAAATTACATTTGTATTATATATATATATTTAATTAAAAATACATCACTTTTTCTTTTTGAGCCTTTAAATGTTGCTTATTAAATGAGTGTGAACTGTTTAAAATGTACCAGAAGAGGGCAGTAGAAATTCACTAAAATATGACTTTTTTTTTTTTTACAAAGATGTGCATTTTTAGCTCACATGGTTTCCATGATTAAAGATAACATTAAATAGTGGGAATCTTTCCCCTTAGGAAAATCATTCTGCTTTGTTTAGAAACATCACAGTTGTATGTACTATGCAGATTTAAAAGTCCTTAAAATCTGGACTTACACAAATCACAGCACATTTTCTGAAATAACTATTTATTATGTCTAGCATACATCATCAGGGTAATCTACAATGTTTGTGTATTCAGATGTGTGGTACTTGTCCCCGTTGGTGTGTGTCTTCTTCCTGCTGCTCATTCCTCTCTGGGTGTTCATCGCTAGAAAGAGTCCACAGATTAAAGAGGTTCTGAAGTTGGGCTGGCAGCCTGTTTTAGTGGCCATGTCCATCAGCAGGTACAAACATGCAAACAGAGACACAGTCCTCTATTAATGTGTCAGAATAACATGAAAATGGTTACATATTAATTAATAACTAAATAATTGTGCCTGTAATAAAGGATTAAATAAAAGTACATATTAGGGATTTTTTTTTTCATTTTTTCTTTTAGATCTGATAAAGTAATGGAAATTATTTTAAAAAGCTAGATTAGCTAGATAACTACAACTAATGAAAATTACTTGCCCTAAAGGTATGGGAACATTGTTAATAATTTTGAAATATAAGATTTATACTTAAAATTCACTGAAAAGAAAACAACAAGAAAAAATGTAATTAGTTTTCTTTGTTTGTGTTTCTCCTCTAAAATATTGATTAATGTATTTATCTAAAATGTGCAGTCTGCTAGATTACATTACAGTAAATAGAACTAATTTGTGTTGAAAATGACTATTGATTTTGACATTACTGAAACATAGCATAGCATATAACTGCATGCTAATATGTGCTTATAAATGAATAAAAATACCATCAAGGTGACTGTATAGGGCATTACTCATTCAATATGTACTGTAAACATTCCACTAAAATAACTAATTTTAGGTTTCATGGAAGAACAGGTTTAGAAACAAAGTAACAACAGAAATGTCATTTGTGGATCAACTTATCATGAAACTCTTCCCAATTTCAGTTTCGGTGGCCTTATTCTTGATAAGACTGTGAGCGATCCGAACTTTGAGGGCATGGCAGTCTTCACACCAGTCATAAACGGTGAGTAAATGTCAATCCCAGACAGCACACGCACGTCTGCATGATGTCTGTTAAAGATCGCTTCATCTGGAAAGCCTCTGCTGTGTAAAAACATCTGACAGACTGTCAGTTTTACATACACTCTAATTCATAAACATCTTAAAGACATCTTCTAAACGTCTATTTGACATCTGATAGGAAACGTCCTATAGACGTATTGCGGATAACAATCAGAACATACTCTGAATCATGCTTAATGTACATTAGGCAATACAGAGTAACAGCAAACCTGAAAAAAAGTCCAGAAACTTCATTTAAGGCCCTTTTCCCTCTTCAGCTCCTCATTACAGTAAAATTGATCACATCTCTGTCTGCATTTGGAGCTCAGTTGGTGGATTCAGGGAGACGATTGGACTGCGCTGCCAAAATAAAACCATCTCATTCCAAATCATCACATTAAATCAGAGCACTGGCTCTTTACTGGCGGCATTTTATTGCACATGAAAGAAGTCAAGTATTTTGATGGGAGTTACTAATAGACTTAAAACCCCGTTTTTTTTACGTAAAATATCACTTGTGGTGATTTTTCAACTTAAGCAATCTGGTTTAGATTTCCCCTCACTCGTTCTGTTCCTTCCCAGCTGCACATGTGCTCTACCAACATCCCATCCCTCTCGAACGATGACTTAACAGTATTTTGGAAGAAACTACACACAACCCAATGGGAATAGAGCATGTCAGTGTAGTAAAAGCGGCCTAATCCAGTAGTAGCTGTGATTGCTCAGCCAAAAACTTCTCTGACGTCTTCTCTAGTTGTTTATCTGGATCTGGCACCCTATTTTTTCCCAGCCCAATCCTGAGACAAACTGCCCTTAAAGAGGAACACAAGGTGGCTGTGATTCATGAAGACTAATTTGATACCTCAGTACCTAGTTTTATATCCATATCAAAGATTGCCCTCCTGCTGTATTATTCCCCATAGAGCGTCATTTGCCAGGTTTGCATCGAGCGAAAATGTGGAAAAGCTATGAATTGTGAACAAAATACTCAAATTTACAATGTATATTTGACAAATGTCAGTGTACATACTTCTCTAGCTGCATGCTGCGTTCCAACACTTTTCATTTGTGACTGAAATGAGGAGAATATGAGATTCGTTATGGTGTAATGATTGGAAAGCTCTCACATTCTTTCCTTCTTGAACTTTTCAGGTGTGGGGGGGAATCTGGTGGCCATCCAGGCCAGTCGGATCTCCACTTACCTTCATTTGTGGAGCGTACCTGGAGTCCTGCCCTATAAGATGAGACAGCACTGGCCCAACCCCTGTGCCACATTCTTCTCCTCAGGTGAGATCACTGCCAAACTATTTGTGCTCCTCAGATTAATTCACTCCTTCAGATGTTTGAGATAAAGTGGGTCATTAGTAGCGTTTGCTAAGTCAAGCTTCACTCTTGCTGCACAAAGCATGAACTCTGATATTTGCACTTCAGCACATTAATCATCTGCACCAGTTGTGTTTCAAACATGAGTGATATCTGAAACTTTGCTGTATTTTGAGGAGTGGTGTGCTATTTATTTTCTTAAGTGGTTAGACGATGCTTTTACAAAATTGTACATTGAAGGAGAGGTCAGAAACTAGTAAAGAACCACCTTTGAAAAAACAAAAATTGTAATTGTGGTCTTTTTAAAATAATTGAAAAATGATGATATCTTTAGCTAGTGCCATTTCTCCTCAGGTGTGAACTCGAAGTCGGCGCGGGTGCTGTTCCTCCTGGTGGTTCCAGGTCATCTGTTGTTTCTTTTCGCCATTAATATGCTCCAAGGAGGCCACACTGCCATCACACCAGCATTTATCTGCTGCTACCTGAGTGCTGCTCTGCTTCAGGTGAGCCTTAGTGCTTCAAGCTTAATTGTTTAATGTTCACACCAATAGTGCTGGCAAACGGAATTCTAAAACAAATTACAGTGGGCAGCCATTTATGTTTCGGCGCCCAGGGAGCAGTTGGGGTTCAGTGCCTTGCTCAAGGGCACCTCAGTCGTGGTATTGAAGGTGGAGAGAGAACTGTACATGCACTCCCCCCACCCACAATTCCTGCTGGCCCGAGACTCAAACTCACAACCTTTCGATTGCGGGTCAGACTCTCTAACCATTAGGCCATTAGGCAACTTCCCCTAAAATAGGTTGTGGTTTTTAAATATTTTACTTGGTTTAAAAAAAAAAAAAAAAAAGACATCTTTTATAATTTCCAAGGCTGAATTTATTTGATCAAAAATACAGTAATAATGTGAAATGTTATTCAGTTTAAAGTAATTGTTTTGTATTTTAATATATTGTAAAGTGTTATGTATTCCTGTGATGCAAAGCTTAATTTTCCGCATCACTACTCCAGTTTTCAGTGTCACATGATGCTTCAGAAATCATTCTTATATGCCAATTTGGTGCTAAAAGAACATTTTTTTTACGGTTATCAGTGCTGAAAAAAAAAAGTGCTTTGTGGTTTTTTGATAAATAGAAAGTTCATAATAACATCATTTTTAAAATGTATATTTTATATAAAAAATATTTATTTATAATTTAAATTAATGTCCTTACTGTCCCTTTTAATAATTTATATGCCTCCTTGCTGAAGTGAAGTATTATTAAAATAATAAATTATTAAACAATTAATATTGTTTAATATCTGAAGTAAGTTGTCACAATATATGTAATGTTTAATCTTGTTTTTCCTCGCAGGTCGGGATCCTCATTTATACAGCAGACCTGATTGTGCGTTTGATGTGGAGAAAAGGTCTGGACCCAGATAACTTCTCCATCCCATACCTGACTGCACTGGGAGACCTGTTGGGCACGGGTTTCCTGGCCTTGTGTTTCCGTCTGGTCATGTTAGTGGAGTAGCTCGGTTTGTAAAATGCTAGACCTCCTCTCCCCCCCCTCCCACCTCCCAGTTCACAGGACCTTTGCCACCCAGCCTGGCTGCAATGCTTTGGAGATGCGAACTTGTCTGTGGGAAGCTAAAGACAGAAAATGAGCCACATTGTTTCTGTGCTTACAGGACATGTTGAGTGGAAATATGAAATACATCGGCAGGTATGGACTTAATATCTGACAGTCTGTAATATGATTATACTCTTGGTGTGTTGTCCTGTTGCCTCAGTGATGCTGCTTTCATAAACACTAGCCACCTGATAACTGTATAACTTTAGGTGCGCCACAATTTTTTATGTGCCATGTATAGACTGAATTTGAAGTTTACAAGATTTAAAACCTTGAAGGATTCTGGGATGTTTGTTTTAGTCAAATCTTGTTTTTGAGTGTCTGATTTAGGATCGAAAGTCTCAAAATTTTAAAGGTCATTCCTTTGCTGTTATAGTAACTACATACAAAATCATAATTGCTGCTAGATATTTTTACAGGATACTATATCTCATATACAGAGGGGGTGTAACGTACCTCTCCGTTTGTAATTTTTTGCACCTGAAATATTTTTTCTCAAAATACTACACTTTGAAAAAAGACAAAATCTTATATTTATATAGTGTTCCTGTAGCTCAATTGGTAGAGCAGTGCTTGATCAAGCGTAAGGTTGGGGGTTCGATTCCCCGGGAACACATGATAGGTAAAAATTGATAGCCTGAATGCAATGTAAGTCGCTTTGTATAAAAGCATCTGCTAAATGCATTCATTTAAATTTAATTTATATAATGAATGTAATTGGTTGTTCACTTGAATGAATTGATGACAATGATATTGTTAATGTGGCAATTTTATTCAACACATTTGTAATATCTTTACTCTGAATTAGAATTAACCTTCTTTCATGATTTTTCTACAGTTTAAGTGTTGTGGTCCCTAAAACATTAAAAATAATAATAATTACATATTTGAGTTAACTGTCGTACCACAGGCAGTTTGTTTTATAAAATGTTATGTAACAAAAAATGAAAGCACACGAAATCACTGTTGGTAGATGTATTCCCTGGAAAAAACAAACAAAACAAAAACATGGAAAACAAGATAATTTACCCTTCAAAGCAAGATTCCATATTGTCTAGTGCACATTGGCATTCACAGTTTTGCAGCACATGTATGCACACAAGCTTTCAAAACAGGTGCAAACTGTTAGTTACATCACAAATGGCACTCGCGGTTGCCACACTCTCAAAAGCTCAGCTCATACAGTCAGGCATTCCCACACTCACATCTCTCATATGAATCAACCCATTCAAACAACATTCATAACTTTACATCAGAATAATGACATTATAATAGGACAAAAGCACTGGCACTCCTGTAACTTTCAAATCAAGACATGACGTTCCTCTTCAAATGATTATATATATCGCTCATTTAAATGCATTTTAAACCAAGACATATAGATGATTCTCTTTGTCCTTACAAAAACCTGAAAGATTCCAGCTCAACACTGAAATACAGCCTAACTATCAAGACAGAAAATATTTTCCAACAAAACATTTCCAGGAGCAATTTTGGAAGGTTCGTTATGCAGTGTGGCACACAAGGTACCCATTGTGCACCAGGACATGTCTACCTGTCCGCCAGATATTAGTCAGATGACTCATTCTATCCCTTTCTCTAAAGATTTCATCATGATTTCAACCATTAGTTAAGCATTAGGAAACAGTTAATTCATCATTTATAAAGCATTAATAGACATTTATAAGCAGTTTATAAATACAGATATAAATCCCGATTTAAAAGCATATCTATAATGTATTTAATAATTGTTTTTTCATACTTTATTAATGATCAATTTATCATTTCTAAATTAAGTATAGCATTATTTACACACCAGTTAGTAAGGAGTTGTCAGTGGTTCATAAGATCACTTAGAAATTGTAATTAAATTATTAATAAACTATTTAAATGTGCATTCATACATTTTTTTATTCAGACATTTAGTAATAGCTACTTATAGTGTTAATAAATGGTTTATTAACATGTATTTCTACTGTAATTCAGGTTTAATTCATGTAGTTGTTAGTTAACTATTTTTGAGAACTCATCTAAAGTGAGGACTATTTATGCCTTGTAAAGCTTTTACAACTGAGATTTAAAGGCTGTTAATATTTCAATGTTCTGTATCACTGTGTTGTGTTTGTTTCTGTTTTTTGTTTAGAAGATAACGGAGCCTTTAAATATCCTTTATAAATGCTTTACAAGGCATAGTCCTCACTTTAGATGAGCTCACGTAAATAGTTAACTGACCACTACTAAATGCTTTATAACTACCTGAATTTACTAAATTTCTTGTGATTTTATGAATCACTGGCAACTCCTAAATAACTGGTTTGTAAATAATGCTATACTTCATTGAGAAATGATAAATTGATCATGAATAAAGTATGAAATTACAGATTATAGATATGCTTTTAAATCAAGAATAAAGCATTTATATCTGTATTTATAAACTGATTATTACTGTCTATTAATGTTTATAAATTATGAATTATCTGTTTACTAATGCTTAATTAATGATTAATAGTGTGCAGTTATTATAAAGTGTTACCGGCTTTTTTGCAGACAAGACGACATACCTAAATTATCAAGGGTCATTTCAACCAAATGCTAATGAACTAAAAGAACATTTCACATAGTCGCGAAAACTAATAAGATGTAAAACTCTACTGCCAGAGATTGATTTTCTCTCACTTTAAGAGTTCTAAGGGAAAGATAATCCTCTACTAACTCAAACACATACTGGTACCTTTCTAAAAATTGTATTGCACTTCAACCCTTATTACAAATTAATAAAACGAGTGTTTCCTCCAAGAATCATGCTGATGTTTGACCTGCAATGGCAAGCGAGTAGTTTTCACCTCACCCTGCATCCATAGCTCAACAAGACCCGCACTGATGAGGGTCTACCTTTCTCCAACCACAGCTATGCACTGTTTACACAGCCCGTTGCATGCTAAATAAAGTGGAGACTTTATGAGAACGCCATTTATTTCCAGAACATCTAAACTGCCCAAGGTAGACAGCCTTGTCCAGTTTGCGACTGAAAGAGAAGTCTAAATTCATCCCTCACCTTTGACTCCCTCCAACATATTACCAGCAATCTGCTTGAACCAGTTGACCTTTAGACTTGGAAACTACCTTCATGTTGAGTTGAGTGTAAGGTTGAGGTCTGGAACTATAGGGACTTTCGCACCGCCGGAACCTTTTCATAGTACCAGAACTACTTGTGGAACTACCCACTTTGGGGCATTTTCGCACTGCCGGAATCAGGTGTGATTTTAGTACCGGACTGCCTTTTTTGAGAATCAAATTAGCTCCTACTTTTCGAAAATCAAATTAGCTCCTACTCCAGAGCAGGGTCTAACCAGTACAACTGGTACTATCCATGATGTAAGTATACATTGGTTGGCCAGACACGTTCAAAAACGCCCTCACCCGCCATGATTTAAAATGCTGTGTAAACATACTGTAAACATTGTGTCAATTTATTTCGCGAGTATGATGAACAGCTATAGATGGATGGATGCTGAAGCGCAGGCACTTGTAGCAAATGTTGTCGCTGCCAGTTGTCATTGGAGATTCTTAGTCCTCCTTTCCGTTCTTTCAATTGCTTTATGTATATGTCGACATTCCATTCCCATTATTTTGAAACCTGCAAGACACAACAAAAACACAGCTCCAATCTCAGCATATTCCATCCTCCTGTTGTTAACGTTGTTCTTTTTTGTTTTCATTGTTGAACGGCATGCATAAATGGCATCGCTGTTGACCAGCTTACGTCACGTCCTAGTACACACCATCAGTGCGAATGCAACCCTTTAAATGGTACTTGGAAATAGTTTACGCAAAATCGTCCCAGTACTTTAGAACTGTACATTTAGTTCTGGAACTAAAGTAGTGCGAAAGGCCCATATATCCAGGGAATGTTAGAAAGGAGGCTTTGAGATCAGCTTCATGGAATCGCTTCGAGATTAATGTCAAGGCTTTGCTGGTTCCAGTTCAACACCAAAATCCACAATAAATATGCTACGTAAACAATACCATAAATATAATTTTGGATGGTGAAGAAACATTCATAGCATTTGTCTGTTGATGAAGAATCCTGCTTCACTTATCAACATTCAGAAGGACAAAGGCACATACTTGGAGCTCAGTCGACATTTGCCAAAGGAATTACAGACAGTATTTTGTGAACATTTGGGATGGTATGCAACACCCCACCCAGCACTAATCTGTTCACAGTGCTGAATTTCACTTCAAAAGACCAATGGAGACGCCATATCCAAGGTGCATCCTCTACAGGTTCCCTCAGGCGATTCACTCAAATCCAGACACAAGCTAAATTTTAGTCATTGCCCGCAAGATTCACATCCATGTGTACAAGTTTTATGATCAGTTGAAACTCGCTGAACTGTTTATCTCAACTTCAAGTAAGCCGGCACAGAGTAGTTAAAAAGCAAGAAGTCCATTCTGTAAAGGTTGAAGAGTTTCTTCTGGTAAAATGGACTGATGTTGTCGAAGAACTTAGCAGTCATGTCACCCGTGGTCCTGGTGCTCTTGGACATGGCGGGAAATTTGACCTCTTCTTCAGCACCTGCTAACTTCAGGATGTAACGTGAATCTTGCACAAGAGTCTCATACTTGCCCACCACATCGTAATGGATCAGGCAAGGGTGGCAAAGTGAATGAACCCTTTCCCAGTGCTCATTAAACGGTTCCTCTTTCTGAGTCTGGGGGTCCACTAAATAATACACAAACTCCTCAAAGGAGACGTCGTTGCCTTTTTCCAGTGCTTCAGCCTGGGGGTCCGCACGATGCCTCTGGATGATTTTGGTCCCGTAGCGTTTATGGAATGCCGTGTTGTAGCTACGGGTAAACTTGTTGCGATATGCAGAGACAAGTCTTTCGAAGGGTTCACGCACAAAGACAAACTTCAGATATGTGCGTAGCCGCTGGTTGATCTCGGCTGTGGAGTACTCCGAGAGTGAACGCAGGTTGCCCACTATGTGAGCCTCGTTTGCTGGAATAGCAAGTGGTTCGCGATAGTGCCCATCTCCTGTTAGCACCATCAACACACGTTTCCAGTTTGTACATGCCACTTTGGGGACATAGCAATACAGTAACTTGTGTTTATCATCCACTATGAGGTGGCGGAGGTCCTCCGGGCTGAGTACGCGTCTTTTGTGGGTGTGGGTGCGACAGGTTTCCTCCAGGAGTTCCCTTCGACCCTGCAGAGTGGCCTGCACTGCAGACTGTTCCAGCTGGATGACAGAAGGGAATGGTATAAGAGGAAATGGAATTGGAAAAAAGTCACCATTTGTGTTCCACGAAAGAAAAAAAGTCACATGAGTTCAGAACGGAATAAAATTTTTGGGTGAACTATTGCTTTAAAAATATTTTCTTCTGAAACTGAATTTCCAGATTTCTTATCAGTGCACCACGACAGGTTCCACTACAAGTTTTTGCGTGATTTTATATGATATGACAGTTGTTGTTTGAGGGAAGTTCTTGTGAAACAATGAGGCACATAGCGGTAAAAGGAGGGTATCATTTTTGCCTGGGGGATGATTCACAGATGTGTTTAATAATGGCAATATAATAGGATTTGATAAGCTGGTAGTGTTCCAACAAGAAGGATCTTATCTAAACGTTCCACTGAGAACTTTAAAGGGATAGTTCACCCAAAAATGAAGTCTGCCATAATTTACGTCATGTCATTCCAAACCAGTACAACTTACTTTTGTCAGTATAACATAAGAGCAGACGTTTAGCAGAACATTCTGGCAGTTTGCTTCCACTACACAGTGAACAGTGTCTGTAAATCTCAAAGGCTATGGTATGGCTTAAAAAATTTATATGGTGCACAAGTCACATGGATTAATCTTCTTATATTATGTTTGCCAATTTTGAAATTTGACAGACCCAACTATCTTTTACTTGAATTATTTTAAAAAAGCAGCCAGCATTTTCTTCTTTTCAGTAGAAGAAAGTCGGTCTTAAAAATTTGGGAAAATGTGAGCAAACAAAAGCATTTTAATATGAATTAAATAAAGAATTTTCACCATTTAGTGCAGCGCACACCCTGGCATAGCAGTGATGCATATAATTTCATTTTGTCAGATGGTTAGCATGTGTTTTAATAAGATGGTGATTGTGTAAAAATAAGGTGTTGAGGGTGAATGAATTGAGCCCCAACAGGAATGTGAGGTTGTTATTTTAGTAATTCATCCTCCACTGCTGTTAAAATCTGTCCCTTCAACACCGGGGCCCAAAGAATTCACTCTGTCCTCTGTTAATCCATATAATTTATACTTCAAAATTGCTTGCAAATGTATCATCAAGTACACGTTGTCTTATTTAAACATTTCGTAACGTATTTTAGAACCGTTAATCAACAACATCTTTAATGATTTCATTGCTGAAATACATACCTGTTCATTTTCTTGTAGTGACTGCAAAGGGCTTCTTCCCGATTTAACTGAAGAACTGTTCCAGCCTGAAAACTGTTCAGAAGCTACAAGCACACAACAAATGCAAAAATATGAGAAATGGCAACAAAAAACTAAAATAATGGCTCCAAAAGCAAAACATTCAGACATCCGTTAAAACATTTAATTGCTTTTTAGGCAACAGAAAATATTGCTATTAAATATGGTCATTGTAGGTTTTAAAAATCTTCAGTGTATATCTTGCACTGCTATTGAAAATTACTGATACATCAAATTGGGGCTAGTTATCTATGCTAAATATCTTTTTAATAATATAACGAGTGCATTAGCTTATATTAAAGGAACTTATATTGACCAGAATATGACTCTGAGGTGGGGTCTTTTGATGTGGGCAAGAAAGAAACTAGAACCTAGAAACCACATAGCAATATGCTAAAAACCACTGTGAACTCCTTAGCCACCACATAGCAATGCCTTGACAACCACTCACAACATCCCAGCACTGTGACTGCAAGTTTTGTATGTTCAAGCATCACTCAAATTTTCCTCAGAAGAAAGAGCTTCTTTGTGGTTAAGGGACTTGTGTGATCTTGTGTGGAGAGAGCAGATATCAAAGCACTTTGTCTGAATGGTCATGTTATTAAACTGTAAAAGATTAAAGCAGTTCATTTTCAGCATTTTGGGACCAAACAGTTACTGCATTCTCTGACTCCTGCTCCTATAGCTGATAGGCCATAAAATTCCTCCTTCACATTTGTATTCTCTATAGGAACAGTCTGTTCTCTTCAGTCCAAGCCACTTCCCCCCTTACTCCCCTTCCCACCCACTCACACACACAAACTCACGCGCACACACACACTCCTTCAGTCTGCTTTGGGGCCCTGGCTGCTAACATAAGTGATTGGTTTTGCACATGTGCCAGCAAAGTCAAAGGGATACTTTAAATACTCAGAGAGCATAAGCTAGCAAGTCTGGACACTGAGAAAGTGGAGGAGTAAGCATTCATGGCAAAATGAGAAAAGGCACTTTCTATTAATAACTTTTTAAAAGTTAAATATAAAAAAAAGGACATTTTTCAGTTAATGGTCTATGAAAGACTTAACCCTCAAAAGATGCTGATCATCATTATCCAGACAAACTTAAAACATTGAAACTTTTGGGGAACTTATCCTTTATAATTTTCTATCAATAAACATAAAATAAATATGATAATTAAATGTTCAAATTATACTTAATTTGGTAAAATACGGTCACGTGGGACTGATTAACAATGTATATTTATCAAAAATATCTAATGTTAAAAAAGCTTAAAAAGAATTAGTGGTACACCAATTTGAACCTTTTGTGGAAATTGTCAGAAGACATACAGTACTAGAAAAACATGGATTATATGAGGATCAGATGGAAAATGGAAGAAAAGAAGAACATGATATAACATGGAAGGGGCAGAAAGAAGGAAAAGTGGAGGGGGTTGAGTACATATACAGACCAAAATGTGTGCTATGCGAGCAGGCGCTGATGGCTTTCCCAGCCTTTATATACAGTCATCATTCAACCGAACAAATGGAAAAATTCAATTAATACAAAACTGCAAATAAGCCGACAGTGAAAATCAAGTCTAAATGTGCCTTTTTATTTGGGGGCTTTTTGACTTGTATTACAATTACAGTAAAGAGTGACAGTGCAACATTTTCAAGTGAAATGCTGAAAATTTACCAATAGTCTTGTTTATAATGGGAGCGATCTGATTTTGCACAAGTCTTTACTAAGTTTTCAAAATCAAACAGAGAGTGAAAAGGTGAGTACTCCAAACAACTAGTAGAATCTTAGTTCACTTAGTTCATGAAGATGTTGCTTGGTAACCTTCTGGGAGCATCTAGTCACAAAACGTAATTAATATTCATGATTGTTTAATTAGCCAGATGATTTACGCCCCCTCAACAATGTCTGCCTTTCAGCCAATACATTAGACCTGTTCAGTGAATAAAAAAAATATTAGCATAAAGGTTTGAGTTGTGCTGTTCATACACATTTCAAATACTTTAAATGTGAAATATCTGAAGTAAAATTTTAAAATGCTCCTATCTGCTCCAAAATCTTATGACTCACTGAAGTTGGTTACCTCTCAACAGATAATGGTAGTTGTGAGGTAACCAATGGTAGAATGGTAGTGTGCAAAGTCATCAATAGAACTATTTAATGTTACACAATGCCATAATTCGATGTCTATTCCAAGCATATCAGAGCTGCCATCGCAAAATTATGTCTTTTCACTTTATACTCATATAATCAACAGATGAGAATATTTTATAAAGGAAGTCTGAAAGTACGTGCAAGAGGCTGTTAGATTCACAACCACAGAATGACTTGCAAGCTAACTTCCTCTTGTGACTTTATTTTTATTTTTCAAAGTGACACAGTAATCTATAGAGAATTGCTAGAAGAAAAATACAAAATTGAAGTTAAATGATGACGAGACATAACATAGTATCACCCCAAAGAAATACTTAATTTGGCTTGAAATGCTAAACAATACTTGACTTGACTAAATGAGTTTTCCAAACAATCCTAAGCTACGAAGTAGGAAAAAAAAAACACTAAATGGCTTCCAAAGGTAGGCAACAATGAGGTCTCTTTTTTAAAATCTTGTAAGTATGCAATATGAGTGAGGTTCCACAAATCAACCAAGGCCAGGCGGCAACAACAAACGTTGTTTGCTGGAATGCTACACAGGCTTGTGGCCAATAATGTTGTTTTGTGAAGGTTTATAGAGGGGAATACACAAATCAGCAGGCTTTTATCAAAAGTTCACAAGGTATTGGGCAGGAAGCCCTCCTGCGGCACTGCAACTGCACGCTTACTGATCGAATTCTGCTTGGCCTCGTGCGGAGAGAGTTTTTTATGTTCTGTGCGGTAAAATTTGAGTTTTTGCTTTACTCCTGAAATCAACTGATTTATCTTCTCAATAGTCTTCACAGCTGGTGTTCTCGCTCCTATAGTCTAAATATAATTAGACTGTGGTACATGGAAACACATTCAAATGACTTTGAGGGTCATGTTTCTCTGTTTAAAACAACAGTGGAAACATAAGTGCTCATGCCTCATGGTGATGTCAGGAAGCATTATGTATGTGTCATGAAACCCATCAGAATTAGAAGTGAAACCAGTCTGATGTTGAAATGAGAACATTTCACAAGCTGTTATTATTCATGTAAAATGTGCATTAAACCATCTGCCATGTGTCTGTTTGACTCATGTTTCCAAGAAAACACTACATCAAAAATAATTTTCAGTAGTACGATGAAAATTATTATTACAATGTATCGCAGAAAAGAATAAAACTGACTTACTGTAATTTCAGTTTTTTGCCTTGTTTTTCTCTCTACTATCTTGCTATAGAGTTGATCAGTGTACCTTGTACCTTGTAGGGCACAAGTACTTGGTGTTTTGTGTACAATATTGGAGCTCAACACTAACCATATTTACATGACCATTCAAAAAGATTGACGTAATAAAGATATATATATATATATATATTTTTTTTTTTAAGAAGTAAATTAGGATCACCAAGGTTATATTTATTTGATCAAAAAGACAGTAATTACAGTAATACTGTAAAAAAATTTTTGCAATTTAAATAAAAATGTTATATATTTATGTATTTATTTATTTTTCCTGACAATACAGACTTTTCAGCAGCCATTGTCCCAGTCTTCAGCGTCACATGATCCATCAGAAATCCTAATATTATGATGATTTGGAGCTCAATAAACATTACTTATTATTATCAGTGTTGAAAAGAGTTGTGCTGCTTTACATTTTTGTGTAAGTATTTTAATGATGGTGGTCAAACCTTGAATGTTCAGTTATGGTGGATATTCTGTATAAGCATCCCATAATTCTGGGAGCTGCAAAATGGAGGCAGTTATGATTGGTTAAGCTATAAAAGACACATTTTTAAAACAAGAATGAACTTGACTGAGAATTACTGATTTGATCAAATAAGTTTTCAAAATTACTAAAATGCTTAGCTTGAAATTCTAATGAATACCTACAGAGACCCGTTTCTGTAAAAATGAGTCTTACTTATCATAAAGCGTTCTTAGGGAAGAAGGGAACAGTTTTCGAACTAAAGCAATAATTTTCCTTTCTGCCCCAAGTACACTAGAGGAAGTAGAACTCCAATGGGTGCCTTAATATGCCATAAAGCAGAATCCATTACCGAGTGAGGAATGTGCTTAATCAGAGATTTGGATAGAGTTATGTCCACTCATAGTGGCTCAGGGCGTCTTACTGTACAGTATTCCATTCATAGCACGAGCTTTACTCTCAAAACTATAGATGAAATTGAGAAGAGAGAAAGAGATGCAAATAGTATGAAAAGTTGATGAAAGACTGTGCTTCTCTCTTTCTCCTTAGAGCCTCAATGTGAGGGTGTCACTCTATCATAGAGCTGTGACTGTTCAACCCAAATCCCCAAATTCCATTTTAGGCTGGAAATTTCCCCTTATTTATTAAAAGGATGCAGTCTTTTTCTCCTTCCCAGGCCTGAAGAGTGAACAAATTATGAAAACAAAAGAGAAGACACAACAACCTTGTGACCCTCAAGCTGTTCTACATCTGCCTTCTATCCAAAGGAGGGCCAGTGTTTGGCAATCAAACAGTCTGTTCATGTCACTTGCGTGATTTGTTTATTCGATCCAAATCTCTGACGGCTTAAAATCTGTCTCCAGTCTCAGCTGTCCGAAAGGAAGAGCGAAGGATCAGGAGGGTTGGCGGGACCAGACCAATGCCCCGGCAGCATGTTAAATCAAAAGCATCTTGTGCGCAGTTCCTCATACAATATAAAACAGGTCTATTGGGAAACTTGGCACTGTAGGGCAGAACGACTCCCAGAATTATGTCATTTTATGGGTAATGGAATGCTTAGACAAACCAGCAATGGCTGATGACGCTATACTAAACACATGTGCCTGAAGGATACTGTCAGAAAGTGGTTTTTAAACTGCTGTTTGTTTATCTGTTTAAGAGAGCATCAAAACCCATGCTTTGGAAAGAGGATCAAACATTAAAGGGACAGTTCAATGAAAAAAAATCTAACTTCTGTCATCATTTACTCACCCTTACATAAGTGCAAACCTTTATGACTTTCTTCTTTAGAACACAAAAGTTATTTTTTAAAAGCGTCCTTTCGCCCATAAGCTAGATGGGTCCAAAACAAACATAGATAAAAAAATCAATCCTTCTTTTTGTGTTATAGTGGAAGAAACAAAGTCATACAGGTTTAGAAACAACATGAAGTTCAGTAAGAGACAATAGTTTTGGTTGAACTATCCCTTCAAATTGTTTGTTAAATGTAGGTTTTCAATCTAAAGTCTTGGACTGTCCCAACCTGTGGCTTATTTTAAAATCGATAAGGCTCAATCACTCCAGTTTACTCCAACTAGAGCATAAAATGTTTAAAAGACGCGTAAACAACTTAGGAAACAATTACTGGAGAAAGTACAAATCCAAAATCTAATTTGACCTTCAATCACTTCATAATGTGACTCAATTTTCAAAGATCAAAGAGAGTTTCACTTCTAGGCCTCTGGATTAATGGACTTCATAAGCTTTTCGAACAGGCCCATGTATGATAATTTGAGGTTTGCTTGATGGTAAAGAATTAGGTCATGTTTTACAGCCATGTGGTGTAAATGTTTTTTTGTTTTGTTTTTTATATCCATGAAGAAACTAGCCCTACATAATAAATCAACTAGCTGGACAACTAAATTGGATTACTTGACCTATCTTATAGCTGCAATAAACAATTGTGACAGTCAACATCAAGAATAACTACTTTAGTTTATTTTAAGCAGTTTTACCAGAGCGAGCTGTAAGGGAGCGGAGTAAAATGCTTGACTGAGATTAATCAGGCTGTGTCAAACTAAACAAGCAAAAAGAAGTGTGACTTGCAGCAAATTCAGCAACACTGCCTCTTTAAACACAAACAGCAGTTAAGTGATGGTGGTCAGATAAGCAATGAAACTGCTGCACACAGCAGACACAGCCTTTATCAGAGGAGAACATGAAGTTGACATCATCTCAGTTTCAAATTGCCCACAGTGCGTGTGATGGAGCCAATGTCAAAGAAATGACCCCCACCCCCTGTGTTCTGACTCAAAGTCAATTACTGCACAAAAAGGGAAGCAGCTCCATATGTTTGGCCATAAACATTCATGAGTTGAACCTCACCATTTGCCTTTTGGCTGGACAAGTTTTCTTGATGTTGTTCTTGATGACGTATCAGCAGAAGAATAAGGGGAAATTCAATATTCAGTAATTAAACAGAATAAATGGCCAACACATGAGGTCGGTTACCACACATGACACATGAGTGGTTCTGTGAAGTATAATTACATAAATACAAAAGCCATTTTAAAGTAATTACTGATAGCTGCTGCAAGTATTAGGCCAAGACACCTAGAAAGCACTACTTTTAAGATCACTTGTATCAGCTCTTTTTATTGGAACCACTTTTTAGAAGCAAAGAGGACAGTGGTATAGAGCATAGCCAAACTTCCTGTGAAGTGTGACCATGTGACCATTGAAGGGGTGTGGCTCAGCAAACAACTGTCCATGAGCCAAACAAGAAAAGCTTTAAGCAAATAATGCACAGTATGAAAATGTGAGCCTAGAATGAGTTTAAGCACATTCAAGCCTATATAAAAGCTTCCCAGTTTTGAATGATTCACCTTGATACATCAACATTAAAATGAGATTAACGGAATGAAAATTCTGTCATCATTTACTCACACTCTAGTTGTTCCAAACCTGTATGAGTTTCTTTCTTCTGTTGAACACAAAGAAGATATTTTGAAGAATGTTAGTAACCAAATAGCTGACAGTAGCCATTGACTTCTATACTAAACAAAATACTATGGAAGTCAATGGCTACCCACATTCTTCAAAATATCTCATTTCTTGTTCAACAGAGGAAAGAAACAAACAGGTTTGGAGCAAGTGAAGGGTAAAGAGGTCCACCAAAAGAAGCGCCTTCAAAAATGCAGGTGTGATCTACAAACACCTGTTAAGGAGAGACAGTGAAATATTACACAATGTTATTTTGCCATAGACAATCTATTTGCTCCAGGCAGAAAGATTTTCCAGGGTCAGATTCTGAACTATCCTTGAGCAGCATGGACCATAAAGCTGCCTTACTCCATACTAACAAGCCTGGGCAAGAATGGTTCAATAGGGCCAAATCTAGTAAGGGGAAGTGGATCATTAATTTAATTGAAGAAAAAAAAAACAACTTTCTTCATCAACACCAGCTTTGCAATCTTGGCAGTATAATAACATTTTTACCAAAATACTCTGAACTTGGCTCTAGTCTAACTCTCCTGGGCGAAGAGAAAAAAATGAAGTTTTGTTTACAACACAAAATAACAAGAATATAAATTAGCTATGACTACAAGATTATCTCTATTTGTTCAAAGACTCTTATCTATAATTCACAGGAAACTAAGCACCATCTACATATCTTTTGTGGTTACATACTGTACTTCACTGCCCCATGCTGTTTTTGATCATTTCCAGGTGATTTTCATAAATTACTGTCACAGCAGAGGTTTAGCTCCATAAACTGTCATGAACCTAAGTAATCTCTGGTTGAAAAATCTGACATGGTCACATGAAGCCTTTCCCAAAACTCTGGAGAAAGTCAAAGCCACTGACCTTTAATTCCCCCTTCTTCTCAAATCTCACACTATCCTTCTTCAAGGTGATCTGTTCTTCTCTGAAGCATCAGGGTAAGGTTTAAAAGGTTTCAGAATGCCCTAGAGTGTCCCAGTGGGGGCTTTCCAAACATTCCGGATTTTCTCTCTGTCTGCTTTGTTTCAGCGGGTTTCAACAGCCGTTTTTTGTTCGCTGTTCTAAACTGGCTAAAGTCTAAATGTGTGCACTCTAAAGTCTGATGTCCTTTTTAATAAGTCAGAGGAACTGCTTTTTTGTGGCATGCTTGTCTATGTTATCTAAGCATTATTTACTTAAGCTTGTCAATTGGAAGTGAAGACAATGCGCTAAATCTTTCCCAGTGAGCAACTGATGTTGAAAAGATGTCAGTTTGACGTCAAAAAAAAATAACAAAAAACAGGTCAAATATGCAAATCAAACTGACTTTAAACACTTGACATGACACTGATTTTATGTAAAATGAACGTCAAACATATTGGCTTAAATCTACATTATTAAACCAGTTTCAGTGTGGGATTAACTTCCTTTTTTCACCCAATTACCACCGGAAGAAATTTCTGTCCAAACTGAATTTAAAATGATCTTACAGCATCTTGAGTTTTGACATCAAAAAAGGCAGTCATTGCTTAAGGTCTTGTCAACACCTGGTTTTAAGATGCTTTTCATTGAGATCACAAGTGGACACGTTTAAATACAGGTGTAAATGGGTTATAAAATAAAACATTTTCCGCCACTTCTAGAGGAAGTCGAAAAAGCAGTCAACCTTTTGTAGTGTAGACCTAACATGTGAGCATTATGGGATGTGTTTTGAGAAAGCAAACCAAAACAATTGATTCCAACTAAGCTATGTTGTGCCACACAAAGATTACGATTGAAATTGTAGTTACCGTGTCCTTTCCATTCACTTCCATTTCCTGCTAGCATGTAAACAGCATAATAGCTTTGGTCATTCAATCATATTCATGCTCTGCACACAAGTATGCCAGAATAAGATGGAAAAAAATAAGAGGAAATCCGAACACATGTGGCCACAGGAAATGCATTTAAAGTGCATGTAAAGACCAGGTGTAATCGTTGATGTGTCTCAGCTCATAATGTGATCATATCACTGAAAACACTGTGTACATCTTAATAGTTCTCGCATAGTAAGAAGTCATTTTAAGTCTTTTGACAGGGGTTTTAACAGTAATTCTGGTGGATTTGGAAGACAAAAATGGGAGAAAGGGTGAAAATGCAACTCCAAATGTCACTAACTTATAACTGTGAAAGTGAACAGTAGGGCCTGCAAAAAAAAAAAAAAAGAAAAAGAAAAAAAGAAGCTTAGTTTAGAGTAGAACGACCTGTTTGGAGTTCAAACCAGCAACATTTTCGATATCATCCAAGATTTTAAACCAACAGACCACTTAATGCAAAGTGACATTTAGTAACTTTAACAGGCCAAAGCAAAATAACAATGCTGTTCCTTGATGGCACTGATCCCAGACATTTAGGATGTCCGGACCAGGGAGGACAAGTCAGAATGCACTTGCATCATCATTGCCCACAGTTAACGTTTAAAAAGATGAATGTCATCAATCCAAGAACGAATATAGTATGTGGTCATGGTCTGTTACAAAAAGTCTGATTTGTAATCTAGATTTGGCTGATGAAACTTATCTAACTTCCTTTTTCTACTGAATGAAAAAGAAGAAGAGCTGTACACCAATACGTTTACCACTGAATAATGCAGAAATCATTGTACAATACTCAAAAAAAAAAAAAAAAAAAACCGCTACAACATATGAATCATGTGATTACTTGCTATACTAAGATTTTAATTGTAATTAATGTGTCCAGTTCATCCGTCGACTGAAGCCAAAACTCAGCAGAAGTTGTTTTGAACATAAACACATTCAGCATTTACCCTGAACAATAAAAAATAATGTCTCAGTTAAAAACAAATATGCATATTGAAATTAAATTCTGAAAACCATATCTGTTAGCCTATGTGTTGACAAAACTGTTGTACGATTTAATGAGTCAAACTATTGACATCTAATCATATGAATCGAACATGTCAGACTGGAAAGGCTTGTCGGAGTCATTCGAGAACCAGTTTGCGAACAAACTGTTCACACCGGTTTTGTGACCCAATTCTTTCGAAGGATCCAATTTAAAAGAACAAATCCTTAATGAACCAGACATCGCTAGTTTATTATCAAGACTCACCTGATCTTGAGATGTTCTGGAAGTATAATATAAGAATGAAAAACGAGCCGACGCATGTCGCCAGAAACATCCGACCCACTTTGGGCTTTATCATTCTGATACTCCTCCAAAGGACGATGCCCGACTCTCGCCCGGCGACAGAGGTCCGATAAGGGCTGTTTGTCACCGAAGAACAATCCTAAAAGCGTCTGTCCAACGGGCTCCTCATTTTAAAAAGAAACCCAAAAACAACTCGGTGGAAACAGATTCCGTTACACGCTTTACCAAAGCAGCCCGCGTGTCTACCCGAGAACAGACCGCTCTACAGTTGGGTGTTACACGAACCATTCACCTAAAAAAAACCGAACAGGTCCAGCTGTGTTTCAGCGAGCCTTCGCTTTCCGAGCGGGTCGCGTCAATTATGCAAAAATTCCATTGACAATCTATATGCCTTCGCTACGTCACATGTTGCTCTTGTCTGTTTGAACTCAACTTGCCCGAAAATATGGAGGGCATTGTATCAAAGTTTCGTGCATGACGTCACGCCCCACTAGCATCGAGCTGAGTGCCCAGGGGGGCCTGGATGTGACGCAACAACTGGAACCCCTCTAGCGTGCGAACGTAAAACTCGTAAAAAAAAGTGTTTTTGTGACGTTTCTGAATGAAAGTATACACATGAATAATTTACTTTAATATCTTTAAAGATATAGCTATTATATTAGCCTGTTTCTATATCATTATTTTTAAGATTTCAGACTTTTCCGTCTGATAAATCACACACACTTTTATAAGCGTGCCTAATTCTAAATTACTAGGCTATACATTAAGTGTCAAAATATACATTTTTGTCATAATAATGTATGTTTAGTGACATCTGGTGGAAAATACAGGAACATTCTAACTGACTGTTTCCTCTCTAATCCAGGGGTCTTCAAACTTCAAGAGCTAGCTAGGTCTATATATGGTGAGTCTGAATTCTCTTTGAGGTTTGGTGAATTGACCTTGCATAACCTAAGCACAGCTCACGATACTGAAAACTTGTCAGGCAGCATAGAAGTGTTTCTATGATTTTATCACTGACATCCAGCCACACCTTCTGTCCACCTCAAGCAAGCATGCATGCATATATAATTTACTTTTGAGCACACAGATAGTGAATGCAGAAATGCTAGTGTTTCAGGTTGCTACAGTTTACCTATATTAGGTTTTAAACAATGGAGGTCAGTGATAGTGATAAACCTTCAGGTCAGAGTCAAAGTCCATAAACAACTGGTCAGGTTCATGTTAATTCAGAGTCAAAATGACCCAGAAGAAATGGGGTTTTACTATTTATATACATGCAAAATATAATATATTATAATAACCATAATTACAGTAGCAAGTAATAAAAGACGTACATTTACAAATCATAAAAATGTTTGATATGTGGCCGTATCTTTCCAGTCAGGATGGTCAGCGCTGTGGGACTGAGTAATCCAGTTCATGGGCCAAGTTTGATGATACTTTGTGGGTTTGCTTATTTAAACATACACACTTTATGTACTGTCCATTTATGCACTTGGCAGATGCTTTTTATGTTTTCCACTGTCGCCTTTGGCTTGCTTAGTTGGGGACGCTTGGCTTTTGAATTAGAGGGCCAGAGGAAGTGTCCTCATAAACCACCTACATTGTAATATGCCATTCCCATGTCATTATATAAATTTGTGTCCTCATAAACCACCCAAACTGATGCACGCGCACAAAATTGATGCTTAAAGTAGTACATTCTTTTAAAATTACTTATGGGAATAACATAATTTAATAAAATATTTGAGTGCGTAATGTAATTGCATTTCCCTCCCCCCCAATATATTTTCAGTTAAATGAAAATGTATTATTTACATTAAAATTTATTTATATTAAGTGTTCTTTATTTTTATATGCGTTTTATTACTTATGCTTTCTCTGAAATATGATTAAAGGGTGCTTTCAAAGTTGTCGACAAGCATTTATAGTAAACAAAAATATACTTTAATGTCATTACTTTTGAAATTTAGGTTTTAAAATGTTATTGAAATGTATCAATTGACTATGAAAGTCGCAATTTGTCATATTTAAAATGTATTTACTTTAAATGTAGCATTAAATAACAAGTACTTAAGATACCCTTTAATATGTAAGTCAACGCATTAAAATGTATTTTTAATTCACAAAATATTCAAAAATGACTTAAAATGACAAATTAGATTTGACCTCATAAGAAATCCCTAATTTGTTTTTGTTTAAAGTACACTTTTTTTTTTTACAATATCTGCAACTTTCTTTTTCTTTTTTTGACATTTCAATGAATTATCGTACACAAAATACTTCATGCAACTTTAACACTTAAAAATGTCAATAAAATAAATGTGATTAATTTTTTTTTAAAGTCAAGTCATATCTTTGAAGATTTCCACTGAGATCAGAGATACCCTCAAATTAATATTTTCCTTTAGTGATTTTCCAGCTACAATTTTAAGCAAAGTTGGTTTGTGAGGCATTTACAGAATGAAACTGACACCATTGATCCATAATTCATGAAATTGCTAAATAAAAATAAAAAAAGAAAGAAAGAAAAAAAAGTCAAATAAGACCTTGCTCCTGTTCTATTCTATTTTATTCTATTAAAAAATGCTGTCCTGTCACTTTTGATTAATTTAATATATACTTGTTGAATAAAAATCTTTTGAAAAAATTTGTTAATTAAAAATCGTACTATAATTAAAAAAAAAATAAAGTATTAAAAATAATTAATATATTTAATAATAAATAAATCATTTTACATGTGCATTTTTTCAAGGCTTGGTCCACTTCTGAAAAAAAAAAAAAAAAAAAAAAGTAGATGAGAGAAGCCCAAGAGCTCTGACACAATTTCAACGCTGATGTGACTTTAATTAAGTTCTGTTAATCACAGTGGCACTGGACTGTGGAAACAAACTCAAGGTATGCCTCAGTGTTAGGGTTCCTCCCCCTGGTCTTGCTTTAAACATTGTTCTTGATTCAGAAGCTTAAACATTTTATCCACACTTTAAAATTCCTCATATATACATCCCATTATTCAGAATATATACATTCCCATTATTCAGAAGCATTAGGAAACCTTCTCTTCCTATGAGAAGGTGACAGACTGGTCAAGCGTGAAGAGGTGAGAGGTTCAGAGGAGACAGCAGGCTGAGCAGAGACTGAATGGTGAGAGATGGAAGATTTTCTTATCATCAGAACTGGAGTGCAGTTCTTAAACGCAATCAATAATAATTTCAAAAGATATTATACCCTCTTTGTTTTTTTTTTCTCTTTGTGTTTTGTACAAACATTCTGAAATGTCCAGAAGAGTTTTTATAAGGTCACATGTTACAATAATAAAAAAAAACAAAGTATCTATAATCTTGCACATCTAGAATAAATGTCACACTAGGATCAATCATATGTTGGCGATATATATGTTCTACAGTTTAGCACTGGATAAACATTTTGAGTTCATAAGGTCTTACCCCTGACAATGAGCTGTGATTATGAGGGCTCGACATTAAGTGCAGGCCAAATTTGTCAGGTAACCAGGCTCAAAGTGGAACCCTGCACTGCACCATCTCAGCCAGCAGGTGGCACTACAAACACGGGATGAGAGCAGGATAATAAAGAAATAATGATGCAGTCAAAAATGTATTTACGTCACTTCGAAACAATTCAGTTCATAAAACATAACACTCCTTGCTGTGAATTTCAACCAGATGTTACTTTTTAATAAATTTTTCAGAAATCATATTATAGATGTGAAACTTATCCAACAAAATAAATAGATTAATAACAAAAACTTTTTTGTTTAAATCAAAATATCCAAAAACTACATTTTCAAAATGTAAAATTAAAGAGTCCCTTATCTTTGCTAAACATAGAGACATCATACCATCATTTTTTAAAATGACTACAATGCCAAAAGATGTGGGGTATTTTCCAAGTGCGAAGAGCTAAAAGAGCAATTAACATCAATATCCTTCTTAAACTTACTGAAAAAAAAAAATGTTTAACAGGAAATAATTTATGAATTATTTTGAAACCGATTTCTTTTATCTTGTTTGTAACAAAAAAAAAAAACTTGAGTGGTAGTTACCAAATACTTTCCCACTTAGGATTTCTAACAAATTTAGTCCAATAAGAAATAGAGCAAGGCTTGGTAGCAACCTCCTTTAAAAACAGAGAACGAATAGATTTGTTATTCTTAGTCTGTAAAAAAATTTTTTGACCACATACTGTATCAGTTAGATTGACAATGGGCATATCAGCCGATATCAGATTTCTAAATAAAGAAACTATAGCAGGATTAATTGCAGATAAAACAAGAGAGAATTCCTTGGGAGTCACAGGAAAATTAAAGTGTGCAAGAAACTCATCATATGTCATAAGATATGCTTGAGTGTTAAACAAATGACACACCTCAAGCTCAGAATGTGCTCCGGTTGTATTGTAAACAATGACTTCCTCTATATTGCAACCACCCCTTTAAATAAACATCCCATAAGAGTCAAGAACCTCCATATAAAATAAAAGAAGAAATAAACTTGAACTACAAAGTTCAGAGAGAAACCGAAGAGATGTGAAGACTCTGATCCTTTCTAGTTTTTTTCTAACTAAAACATTATTTTATGATACAAATGATCAGCATAGCAATTTGAGTGAAAACTGATTTAGTATTTGGCATGTCTTATGCATTTTCGGTGCTTCAATTCAATCTATAACATCTGACCATCTGTATAAAGAAGTTCACATAATGTCAATTATGCAGGGCCGTCCCAAGCTGGAGCGGGGACCCGGGCCGCCACACCAATCGCACCGCCCTAATGACAGCCCTAAAAAACTTGTCCTACAGTCTAAACATAAAGAGTAATAAAAAGACAGCAAATATCCCTTCAGGGCCAAATAATGCTGACACAAGTAAAACACACAGTGTAACACAGTGTAGAATGTAATTAAGACTTGCAAGTGTTAATGCAATCCATTTTCTTCCCTTATATGAAAACTTGCCCACGACTTACCTAACCCTACAGCAATATTAAAATAGCAAATGTTTTTCAGGAATGCCCTTTCAAGGTCTCTCAAATAGAACATGAAAGTGTGACTCTTTAAGAGGTGCTCTGGCTGTCCTTCTGTTCTCTGCAGGGTGTCTCTCAGCTTCTCTTCTGAAACACAGCCCCACAGAATAAACCCCGCATGGAGTTTTGTATCATTTATGCAATTCAGTGGAAGTGTTAAAGTATTTAGGGTGAGAATTCTAAAGTATTTACATTCTCAAGCATTCTCCCAAGGAATAATACAGCTTAAAGTCAACTTTAGTCATGCATTATTTATTTTTATTAAAGAAAATATTTCACCCCCAAAATTAAAATGATGTCATCATTTTCTCACCATCACACACACACACGCACAGAGAGAGAGAGAGAGAGAGAGAGAGAAAGGCTGTTTCTACATTGCTGTTTACAGTATATTTAGAAATGTAGCTACTTTTTTTGCAGATTTTATATAAGCCTTTTGCAAAGGCACACACACACACACACACGCACACAGAGAGAGAGGCTGTTTCTACATTGCTGTTTACAGTATATTTAGAAATATAGCTGCTTTATTTACATATTTTATATAAGCTTTTTGCAAACACACACACACACACACACACAGAGAAAGGCTGTTTCTACATTGCTGTTTATATTCAGAAATATATAACTTTTTTGCATATTTTATATTAGCCTTTTGCTGTGCTTTTAATATTCAGTTATTATTATTATTATTATTATTATTATGTTCTATGCTGTCATTTTGGGCAGTTCTCTAATGAGAAAAGTTATATGGTTGCTAAGGTGTTCTGCATTTTTTTTTTTTTATCACATTGTTATGCAATTGCTGAAGGATTTCTGGTTTGGTATTGAACCAAAAGTTCAAAAGAGCCCAACCTCAAGTCTCTCTGGGATATTCTAGTGTCTGACTGACTGAGAATGACTGACTGAGACTGACGTAACTTCTTCATGTATGGGATTTTCCCGAGAGATTACTGTAGTCACACTAATCAGCAGGGCAGAGCGCAGCTCTTCTGACGGTCACAGGCTGGTGGCCACTAGTCGCACATGAAGAGACTTGTGAGTGAATTCATGTATCAGACTCACATAGTTCCACTTAGAGAGCCAGAGATAAAGACTGAGAGACTGAAAGGTGAAGGAACAGGTTGATGACTGACTGTTTGTGATGCACAATGCATGACCAGACTGAAAACTTTAATTGTCCTTCGGAATGACCATATATTTTTTAGCCCTAACTTTTTCTACTCAGTGACATCAGTGTTCCATGAGGAACCTTTAACATCCATGGAATCTTACGTCACAATAGGTTTTTAAAAAGTTGTTAGACAGATAATAATTTTCTTCACAGTAAGAAAAAATGTTTTATTTTTTATTATTATTTTTTTTTTACTTTTTGAAACTGTTCACTGAAAAGGTTAATTGGGAATCGTTTCATGAAACAAGGCTTCACATCTGTCTCCAAATGAATGCATCAACACTAAACTCCAGTCTAATCAAAGTTCAGAGTTTATAACCATTCAGTTTCTTTATTTTTTATTTGATAATCACAGTATTGCATTTAGAGAGTGACTTATTTATTTACTTTTAGACTACAAATTCCCTTTGATTGCATCGTCTATCCACGTGATAGACTGAGATCACATTGACCAGATCGAGTCCACAAAACATTTCACAATTGTACAGATGCTCTGGCGAATTTAGAGCTACTGAAAAAGCATATTTATCTGCCCAGCTGTAATTTTAGTCAAAACATTGGATTTTGTGCTGTGAGCAATTGCATATTTCCGAAGACGTTCAGACATTACATGCAATATACACGCGTTTAACATAGCTGATGACGTCCATACTAGATCCATTAGAGGGCAGTAGTGCTTCATGCATCAAAACTTAAGTGTCTAATCGCTCAAAGCTTTCTCTTGCTGATTATTCCCTTCGGCGAGAGGTGAACTGTTCTGACAAACCGTATTATAACCATATGGACGCAAAGATGACATAACTGTGACAACAAACAATTGGTTTTGACATTGGACTTGCAGCAGTGGCCTAAAATGTACACACAGGACTAAAGTGCAACACTTAAAAAATTTGTTTAAAAATGCCAGAGTCTAATAAACGTGCCTTCAACATAGTAACCAGAGGAGCTGATCAATATGCTGATGTTGTAAGCAAGTCTGAGAAGTGCAAAAAGGACCAAATTGCCCCACACTGAGGGAAAATGTTGAGTGTTTTGTGTCATTCAAACTTGAGCGTCGCTCCTCTTGTCAGCTCATCATTTGATGGGGGATAAACACACACTTGCAGACTTTGGGAATCATTGAGGTTTTTAATTTCCAAATCACCTCTCATCTTATATGGAGAGATGCCCAGAGTGCCCTCACTTACCGGCTTTTCACTGGCAAATTACCACACTTTTCAGTCAAACACGGTTAGCAGCTGTATCTGAATCGGTCAGACGCATACTGAGAACTGCAAAATGGTGGATGTCAAAACCAAAAGAGGACTTCAGCATGATAAACTGCAGGGCGGTGTATAATTGAACACGTGCATGGCACATCAGAGCAGGTCAAAGATTTTCTAAATCGCTCCTACGCCAAGGTGGTTACGGAGGATTACAGTCAGCGGCTGATACTGAAAGTGAAGGGACTTTGTGTAGTTCTCGAGAGCCTTTTTGGTTTGAATGATGTCGCGTTACATTATTTATTTACATCCTCATTCTATAATAAAACAAACCCTGACTGAATGTGCTAAGGCCATTTGAAATTCCTCCTTTCCCCCTTCTGTGAATTATCATAAGAAGATTATGAAAGTTCCATGATGACAGAGCAGAAGTCTATCATACGCCTTTGATCAGCGGCTCCAGTCCCAGGTACTGCACAAAGCTTTTGACAGGGATTTGCTGTGGGCTGACTCTTTTTCAAATGATAATTACTGTTTTGTTGCTGTGCTTGCACGGAGCACGCACCACCTTTAACAAACTAAAGAAGCTTGAAAATCCACCCAAAGACCAAAGTGCATCTATGGATAGTCCTGATTATCTGTTAGCCCTGATAATTTTTGTCCTTCATTCAGGCTTGTGATTAGACTTTTTGTGTAGGGGACAGGCCTTTCAAATAACTTTTGTTTCTTTTCGTTTCTATTATTTGTGTCTGCAATTAGGTAAAAGAGAAATACACTTTAGTTGAGCTTATTTCGATGCACTTGTTATTTAACTATGCTCTGTGTATTTTTGAACAACTTCAAGTATCTTCAGTATAATTTTAATTGCTTCCTTAAACTTATTTAAAACATTTATACTTCTTGAAGTACAGTTAGTTATATTTTAAACCTCACTTTTATATTCTTCCGGAACATTTTAAATAGCACATCAGCTCATTAGAAATGCATTGCATTATTAGTTTACTATAAAGCTATTTTCAGCATTCTAAAATGGTATATTAAAAAGTACAGTAATCATTCAATTAGAATGACGCACATGTACACACACTGTCACATCTATCAATCAGTCATCTTCAATGTCACATCAAGCAGCTCTCAATCATCATGCAGTAATCTGTGTTTTTGAATGAATTATTTAAGAGAACGATTCATTCTCAATCACTTTGTGATCACCTACTTCTAGCATGAACAAATGAAAGAACAAGGAATATCATTCGTGAACATAATTGCCACATCATGTTCGTGAACTAGAATACGCTGACATGAATATTACTGAACGAGAGGTGTATCGCCATTTGTTATATTGCATCCACAGGGTCATACCACAACTGAGGTGAGACCCTTGAGCAAGGCACCGAACTCCCAAATGCTCCCTGGGCACTGCAGCAATATGTCTGGCCACTGCTCCGGGTGTGTGTGTTTGTGTTCACTACTGTGTGTGAATCTAAATGCAGAGTACAAATTCAGAGTATGGGTCACCATACTTGGCCACACGTCACTTCACTTTCACTTTAACAATGAAAGAACGAGTCATTTTGGTTGTGAACGACTCGATTCTGAATGAATTTAGTTGCGTGAATGACTCAAATGACATATCGACAAATATGTAGCAAATTAACTCAAGAGGGAAATTTATACAAATAATTTAGGGTGACCATTTGAGCCATTTTCCCAGGACATGTCCTTGCCAGGATTTTTATATTGCCTAACATATTTTGGCTGTTTGTGCTGTTCAGATCGATCATTGTATGACATTCATAAGAGCTATAGAGAGCAGAGCAGACGGCTCCTTATGCATTAAAATCACTCTCTTGGTACTTTGGTGTCATGCAATGATCGGTGCACAGCGACACTTCAAGTTGAATGAACAAACAAACACCTAACATGTACGTGTATTTGCATTGCTTTGATCGTTCTCTGTAGATCTCAACTTCTCACACGCCACAATTGGTTGATTATGTACCATACCTGTATGTTATTGGTCAAACTACTTTGGATGTTTTAGGCAATATAGAAATCCTGGCAAGGATGCGTCCTGGGAAAATGGCTCATATAGTCACCCTAAAATAATTAAAATAATTATCGTAAAGGACCGTAAAAGGAACACTATTCACAAGCAGTGACAGAGCCAGAAACTCATGTAATTTGTTTACAAAAGTTTTATTAATTAAACACGAACACATAACTTACGCATAACATACATGGGCGGATATGCAGAGGATGGTGAGGTGGGGTCCTGGTACAGTTGCTGAGTGAGGGGTCTGTGATTATTTGTTAAATCTAATGAACAATTGTGTGTCTGATTGGTCCAAACGCTTTATATGAATACGAGTAAATGAATTAAAAAGATTCACTGGGAAATGAAATACCTTTTACTTGTGAGCACATCTGTGAAAATCAAAAAAGCACATTATATCAGCCATCCATGCGCTGTCACTGACACCAAAACGCTATACTGGTTCAGGACAAAATTCTCCAAAATAATAGAAACACAATAAAAAATGACAGACTGTTCCCTTAAAGGGATAGTTTACCTTCAATTGCTGGTCTCCATTGACTTGCACAGTGTTTTTTTCTCTCTCCATACTATAGAAGTCAATAGGGAGCGGCAACTGAAGGTGAACTATCCCTTTAAGGCATAAAATAAATGAAGGAATGTTTTGAGTATTTGTTTTGCTCAAATGTTTCTCCACCATTAAAGGCCGCCGGTAACACTAAAATCAAGCAAGAGCAGCCTGATTTTAGTAATCTGTGCAATCAAACACAAACCTACCCTTCACCTCAACATACAAGGAAAAAAGATGAGACATGAAAAATGTGCATGTCTGTTTTTTTTGTACATGCCACGGATGACTAAGCAGAGAAAGGCAGCATTTCCAAATTAAAATTTAAGCACTAAAATTGCTTAATTGTGCGGTTATTTCACCGGGTTTATTAACATAAGCAATTCCTGGGACATAGCACTACTATAGCAGAAAATTGGCATTCTGGCCGGAGGGAATTAAAAAGCTCAGCTTGTAAACGGTAGACTGAGATTTCTAAGCTAGCGGAACTGACATTTTCAGTTTCTCACCAATTATGATCCCAGCCCTGTTCCTCCCTCGCCTCTTGAACACACTTTTAAACATTACAGATTACCATGCACATATGGAGTGAATGCTTTAGCATGTGATACTGATACAAGTCTATGGATTGGCATGATACTGGCCTGATAACATCCAAACACTCAGCATTTGATTATTGTTAATGCCACATATTCTAACATGAAACCTCAAGTGAGGGAAGCATTGAAGCCTTAAAACCTTCGATTCCAGCACTCAAAATATGCAAATCACAAAAAAAACTTTGCTTGGTCTGTTGTAACATTCCACCCATTTTTCTTGCTCATTTCCCTTCAGTCGAGCTCATCCATCCACAGCGAACGAGTAAATAAAACGTTTTTGAAAAAGATCTATACACCATGTAATCTCGCTAAATAACTGCAAGACGCCCGCTGCTTTTTGTGGGGAATGAAAATGATTTGCGTGCTCTCAGACTAAATGCATCACACAGATGCGGAAATGAAGATGGGACGGGCGCGTCTGGAGCCTGGTGAAATATCTGAATCGATTTTAAAACAGTGAATTTGAAGACAGAAGCCATTTGCACCTGAAGAGCAAAGAGGGGTGGCAGATATATATTTAAAGAGTGAAAATGACTTGTTTTTAAATGCTTTAGGGTGGAATTGTCAGGGTATATGGAAAAATGACAGTTTGAATCACATTTTCATGGGAAACTGAGTGATTCTATTATATATACATATATAACTATTACAAAACAGACTCTATTTGCAGTCTAGAGCAGGCTTATGTACCTTATTGTTTAAATTACTTAAAGCACTCTCGGTTAGAAAACATTCCTAGTTGAAGTATGATTGCTCTCTTATCCTACAGTGGCTAAAAGAACCTGTTTTGTACAGGAGCAGCATATGAGAGTCATTATTTGCTCTCTAGAGAATTACAAGAGTGCAGTCAAATAAAAAGCCAAAGAACAGAAGTTAAAAAGAAAGAAGTTAGTACAGAAAAGGGAACTCGTATTTATGCAGCACAGCAAACCAACCAGCTGTATGATGTTAATTTGGGCAAAGATCGATGACACATTAAATCAAACTATGACTTTTTTTTGAAATATAAGAAAATGGACACACTGCAGCTTTTTGGCTTTAACAATAAAGGGAATTAGTGACTGACAAATTGTGTTGGCCTGTTGGGTCAGAGTTACGTTTGTAAGGCCCAATAAATCACAAGCTCCATTATAAACATGCCTAGACTTTTTTTTTATTAATTGCAAGGTTAAGACACATGACTGCTTTAATTTGATCTGGATTTTCTATACACTTAAGCCCTCACCCATCACCTTTCATTTGTGCATTTTACTTACCCTCATTTTAGGGTGACCAGGCAACCATGATAAAAGTCAGGGTAGGTCACAGGCCTGGTACTATATGTACTGGGGACTTTCCTTGAATAAGGTACAAAACAGGCCCAGAACATGGTCTGCAAAAGAAAATTGTTAACCTCTGAGGTCTTATATGTGCATTTCTTTCCAATTTTCTATGAGGTTTGAAATCATGTCACTAAAACTTGTAACCAGACAAAATGCTGCTTAAATCAGCGTAATTTAGCTTTTTGTTTTTATAACCTGTCAGATTAATTCATATAACTGTCATAAAAAAACTTTTCTTTTTCTTTCTTTTCTTTTTTAGAAGCTGTTTAGCAAAAACAGTATTATGTATTAAAAACTATACTTCAGTTTGAAGCACTTATGAATTTGTTAAAAAAAGAAAAAACAAACTGCTGGTTTCTTGCACTTCTTGCCACTACATGCCACTGCTGGTTTGAAAAACCACAATGCACAAAGAAAACATTAATTTATAGCAACCAAAGCTAATTATTAGGATAAATGCTGTTAAATTAAATGTTTCTGCTCATTTTGACACTTCACACTTACTTGAGCTGACAATTAATTAAACAAATGAAAGGAAAATTTTGTCCAAAAACTAAAATTCTGTCATTATTTACTCACTTTTATGTTGTTCCAAATCTATATGGCTTTCTTTCTTCTGTGGAACATAAAATTAACTGTTTTGTCCATACAATATAAAGTCAACTAAGTCTAAAACAGCATTTGATCCTACTGACATTCATTGTATGGACAAAACACATTAAGATATTTTTCCTTTTGTGTTCGACAAACAGGTTTGAAATTACATGAAGGTAAGTAAATGATGACAGAATTCTTTTGATTTCAGGTTTAATTTGTGTCCCCATCCTACCCATGCCACCTGATCAGGTAATACAGAGCAGGAGCTGTCCAGGGTGCTGAAAGACATCTTCAGAATACAAAGCACTTTCTGTAAATTTCATTAATATTCTTCATCAATAGTACACTAAATGGCTTTTTATACATGAAATAGTTAACCCCAGGTCATTCTAATCCAGGGGTAATTTAAATCCTTATCTTGATTCATGTAGTGTTAAAATTATTTAACAAAACACTCTTATTTGCTTATTTGAGGTGTCAGTGCTACTGACTGGACGAATGCAGCACGCTACCTGCTGTTTACATAATTGCTTTAGCGTCGCACATCCTTGTATGACTGCAGCCTATATAGTCTTTTCCTGAATGAATGTGCAGTGTATCCGTAACTGAATGCAAACTGTGAAAGTGAATGCAAACTTTATTGTGAGGCATGCGATTGAATGTTTGTTTCCAAGCATCTAGCCGTTACATTCTAACACAGCAATGTTTCACACTGCACAAAAGCAGTGCTAACCCCAGGTAAAAACAGGTTATAATACCAACATCTAAAGTATGTAATTTACCTTTACCCAGGGTAAAAGCGGGTTTAAAATGATGATAACCCAGGGCTAAGCTCAATGTGAAAATGTGTGGTTAATACTTGATTAATTTTTACATTCAATCAATATTTATATTTACCCCTTACTCATGGCCAAAACCAAGTAGCTTTCTCTTGAACACACTCCCCCCATGAACTGTAAAGTTGTGCCTCAACACAAATCCTCCTGATTGGGCTTCTTGTTTCTAAAACTTTTATTTAACATTGCAATAGTCGGCAAAAGGAGATTTACCTATTATTTCCCTCACAGGCTTTCTCTTCTTGACCCTTAAAGTTTTTTTGTTTTAGCTTGCTGGCAGCTGTTTGAATGTTTCAGGCTGTAATCCCACCTCTTAATATTTTAGAGCCTTCCTTGGCTATAAAGCCTGTAATTACGCTTCCTCCTGGATTTCCATACACAAGCAGCCTGCCCATGATGGATTTGCATTCATTCATCCCAGCTTCAGTAGTCAGAATGATTGTTTTATGGTCATGTAAGGTTCCTGACCCCCGTTTTCCTCAGATTAATCACTTTATTCTAAAACAATTTGCAATTAAAACATCCAACTATGTAATGCTTCTCAGATTGAATTCCTGTTCACATTCATTTTACTTTCAGAATTATTGAGTGAAACAGGATATTTGACCCCGTTTTACCCATCAGGAGTCAATCAGAACGTGAAAATTTAGTATTTGATAAAACAAACTAAAACTAAAATAATTCAGGTGGACTAAACAGAAAACAAATCATGTGGTTGATGCATAACCCAAGGTTGTTGTCACATTTTGGATTGTTAAAAAAAAAAAAGTTATTTTGGAATAACATTTTATTATGGATTATGGACTGGTATTTTGGCGGAAGCAATGGATTAAAGTTAAAACACCTTATTAATAAATTTTTTTCTTACAAACAATATAAATTGATAGATGTGATGTTTTTATCAACTGTTTGGACTCTCATTCTAACAGCACCCATTCACTGCAGAGGATCCATTGCTGAGCAAGTAATGAAAAGCTACATTTCTCCAAATCTGTACTGGTGCTGAAACAGACTCATCTATATCTTGGATGGCCTAAGGTTTTAAGGTAGGTTCTCAGCAAATTTTCATTTGGATCAGGTTGCAATTAGAACAACCAACCATGCAATGTACATGCTAAAACACAATAAAAAACATATTTGGGAGCCCAAAATCAGGCTCCTGTGATTGATGCATTAGCCAAAAATGTTGTTACATTTTTTTTTATTGTTCAAAAAAGAAGACATACATTTTTAATGAGGGTGGCCGGCACACCTCAATAATGGTGGAATTTGTTTGGCTACTTTCATAATCAGACAGTGGTAAATATAAAATGAATTATGCATCAATCTGATGCATAAATTACAGGCAGGAAGTACAATTTTGGAAAGGAAAATGTTAGTCACGGAAGCTATCAAAGGACAGTGTCAGAAAATCTTCGAGGTGTGCAGAAGATGGGAAAATAAATGTTTATTCTCGGGTCAGTGGGAATGTTAATTAGAATGTGTTTTTTCCATGGCATTGAATATGCATGCGTGTTTGGATACGGGAAGGGGGGCCGAGTGAAATTGCTATCATGTTTTGTCATCTCCGAAGCATTGTAAATGACAGCTTGTCGGCCGAGGGGACGTTTTCAATGACAAGTGGCCCACACCAGGATTCAGCAGCCTTTTACAACACAGCAGTCTACAACACGGCCCTGCAAAAAAAAAAAACAAAAAAAAAACAATAATATTCATTATTATTTCTCAAAGTGATATATCTGAGAGGCCGATGACGTTGTGCTTTATGAAACTCATCTTCATAGATGCTACAAAAACTCCATTCAGCACTGGTTTATCTTCCACCCACATGCACAGAAAGCTTTCATCGTAACCATATATTACACATGCGTTCCATTAAGCTGAACCACATGTTCTAAAGCAAAATAAATTATATTCTGAAAAGATCCTCTAACAAGCTGGAGAAATAAACCTTTCAGATGAAGCAGACAACATCTTAGTGACACAATACATCATGATGGGCAACACTTATAGTAGGTGCTTATTCAAGTACAGGCACTTTTGGCCCTGTCGAGCTTTAGAAAATAAATCCTCTTAAAAACATTTTTACACTCTCAATAGTTTAATGTTAAATGGCTGACTACTTTGTCTTGCTTAGACTAATTTTTAATAGCTAGTATTTTATGCTCCCTAAATACACACTAAAACTTATTTTTCATAATTTTACACACAAATTACATACAAATAAAAATATTGTGAAAATAAAGTGATATGTAATTTAATATTTCCTCACACATCATATGCCTCATCTTAGGTTCTTGTTGCCTTGGTAACAAAGTAAAACTAATATTTGGGGGAAAAATATTGGGGCAAAAATAGTTTTGTGTTGGAGATAGAAGATGTGTGTGTGTGTGTGTGTGTGTGTGTGTGTGTGTGTGTGTGTGTGTGTGTGTGTGTGTGTGTGTGTAAATGTAAAGAAAACACATTTTTACTCAAATTATTCAAAATGGATTTATTGCATTTTGGAACCAAACTCTTCATTTATTTATTAATTTGAGTAAAAATGTGTTTTCTTTACCAAGAAAGTGGCAGGATGAAAACCACTATTTTCTTATATACATATAATCAATACTCAAAATGCAATTAATCCATTGAATCAATATTAAAGTAATTGTTCATATTGAAACAAATGAGAATTCACAAAATAGTAAGTTGATCCACATATGACAGCCTCTGAAATTGGTCAATACTGATCTTAAATACAGGCGCTGGACTAAAAATACATTCATCAGTCATCAATGATTTTAAAAAATGGCGTTCATCACGTTTTGGAACCAAACTCTTAACATATTTTAAGATTGAAAGTCTAAGTCTGGGATAAGGGGGAAAATACAGGATGCTAAAAAGATAAATGAAATAAGTTCTTAAAATTTTCAAGGCCTTTATTTGACACAATTTGCAGTGGATTAATACAAGACCTGAACTATCTGGTTTAGATCTTGCTTTAGAACCAATCTAGCAGTTATATAAATGGGGCCTAGTAAAGAAAATAACAAATTAAAGTTTGTAATGCCAGCACAATACCTAAAGTCTAACGCAATCTCTTTCAAATGAAAGCTTTTATTTTACTATATGTGCTAAACATAGAATTGGGCACTTTAATGAAGAGTCCTTGTTAAGATTCACAGCGAATAACCTGTAAACACCTATATTCTAGACACAAGAAAAGAAACCGACTGCTTGATAAGGGCACTTATTGCTGTTCTGGAACTGGAGTATTTGAGCTCACTGGACTGAGACAGCCATCAGTAGACATAGAGAAGACAGAAACCATGTCTCTGGGAGTGAATAAATGCATTTCTATAGGGCCTCTTTCTTGCCTGCACCTACATTTTCTGCATCTTTATTGATTTAGACTCTAGATCTAAGAGGCCTAAATCTTACAAGAATATAGAACTAAATATTGTTCCCATACTGGTCCAAATCCACATGATTTTTTATTTACTGGAGAAGAAAGTCAATGCATTTATTTTCCAGTTCATGGTTCACAATGACCAAGTCAAGCTCCAAAAGGACCAAGAACTATATAAAAGTAGGTTTACAAACTTTATGATCCCAAGCACCCTCAAACATGATAATCTCTGTGCAAAGTACCCATTCTTGATTCGCAAAAGCAGATATATTTTTTAAGATAAACTTATACTGTGCGAGAAAAATGGTGTAATAAAAAAATAATTGGTTAATAATTATATAGTTTCCATTTTTGTTGTGTATTAGTGTAAAGAAAAAGAAATAATAAATGTGATATATATATATATATATATATATATATATATATATATATATACACACACACACACACACAAACACACATTATTTATAATTTATTATTTTATATCAAAAATAATTCAGGTTTATGTTACATTATGCATATTATATTATTTATATTCCATTATCCATCCATCTATCTATCAAATAAATTCTAAATAATTACAAAAATATATTGAAATAAATGAGTTATTAAAATTATATCTACAGTGGGTATAGAACAGAATCACCCCCCTTTAAAATAATCACATTTTGTTGCCTGAAATAAAAAGACAAACAATTTTTTTCTCCCCCAGCTGTATTTACTCAGAGCAAATTCTTACTTCGGATACAAAAACTGTATTGGTCTTAATTTCAGGCTGCGAAGCAACAAAATTTGATTATCTTAAAGGGGGGGGTAATTATTTTCTGTACATACTGTCTATATAATTTTACCAATATATTTAAATCAATATACTTTTGGAATTATTTAGAATTTATTTGATAGATAGATAGATAGATAGATAGATAGATAGATAGATAGATAGATAGATAGATAGATAGATAGATAGATAGATAGATTTTTTTATTTTTTTTTTATTTAGAGAGGTTTGAAGACACTGGCCCAAAATAGACCAAATTTAAGTTAATACTCAATGAAAAATCTTTGCCTCTATTGCTGCTCTCATATCTCCTTCTCCTTGAATGGAGACATATTTTGAGTTCTAAAACACATTTTCCCCTTTTGAATGTTTTAGCAGCGTGTTTCAGGGCAAGTCAGAACATTCCATCAGTAGGGATAAAGGATGCTGCAGCTTTAAGTGCCACCCATTGTGAAAACAGATGTGAATGTTTAAATAATGAGGAAACATAAAAAAAAAAAATAATAATTTCCTGTGACTACAAAAGAGTTTGATGAAGACCGCAGTTGGTAGCTCTTAGTTATGTGTTCCTCTGTACCTATCCAAACATCCTGTGCGAAACCGTTAAAGAGAAAACCAAAAGCAAATTATCTACGAGGATCCAGTTGCAGCCAAGGTGCTAAATTAGAATTGAGGACAGGGATGAAAGCTCACTATCTGCTCTTTCTTAAGGATTAGGCTGGTGTTTTCTTGTAAATTCTAAACATGCATTCTGTAGACAAACAATTAATGGATTTTTGCTGAAGTTTGGACATTCACTCATAATGGCAGCCTCTCCACACACATCACCCACACTAATGAGAACAGATTCTTCTAGGAAAATGCTGAAGTACTTCCATGTGGCAAATAAACTTTTTTTTTTTTTATTTTTTTTTCTTTTTTTTTTTTTTTATAGTGCCTTGGGATTTTTGACTTGGGCCAGTAAGCAACCACCCAGAACTCCCCAATTACTACTACTACCACACAGACATGCACACGCACACGCACACGCACACACACACACACACACTTCATCTAAAGTTTTGTCTCAACAAACTTTGCTTTATATATATATATATATATATATATATATATATATATAAAAAAAGCAACTTAAATGCTTTTCTTAGGATTTCAATTCATTTGAATTCTGCTTCCCTTAATTCAATTTGAGTTGTACAAATGTAAGCGCCACTAACATTTTCTTCAAAACATGAGAAAGTCTAGTTCATGTTGTTTACCCTCATATTTAAATGGTCCGAACGGTACACAAAAGAAAAAGAAACAAGGAACGCAGTACACTACAAACATGCTTTTCAATGCGGTTTTCAATTATCAGGGTGTGTTCTTATATAAAACAAATTAACAAGCATATCTGTCAATTATTCCATTCTAATACACAGTGAGTGGTGCCCTTTACACCAGAGCCGCTGACCTTTTCTTTTATGTCCCACAATTCATCTCTCCACACTGTCCTAAGGCTTTTAGCCTGCATCACAACACTCTCCCTGAAATCCTGCAATCAATTGAACGAAAGCGCAAACCAATTAAACAATTCCACAAAGCACTCAAGGCTGACAGGGTGCTGCTTTCTGTTTGGAAAATGCCATTTCAGAAGAGAAACCCATGAATACATAATTTCACAAATGAATCAGAAGACTACTGCTTCCATGTCATGAATTCGCTGTGGACATGTTGAGCTGGTGATTCTGTTCAGGCATCCGGGTTATCATACAGAGTTTTGGATAACACAAAGACAAAATCGATCAAAATTAATTATCCCTCTTTCTTTGAGATGCAACCAAGTAACGTTTTCCAGAAGTGTTGTAATAATAATTTTGTATATATATATATATATATACAAAATTAATATATATATATATATATATATATATTAGGGCCGGGACTCAATGAAAAAAATAATCTAATTAATTAGAGGCTTTGTAATTAATTAATCGAAATTAATCGCATTTTAATCGGAAATAAATATTTGACCTGAGAACAGTGAGAAGTATTTTTTTTGTTCACATGGATTTATAGTATACCATTGAATAATGACTGAATACATAAGCTTAAGCAACAAAATATTGTTTATTTTTGTTCAACCAAGTCTAGCAGACCAGTGCAATTTTTGCCATTAAGTGTAGCAATAGCATATTTAGAAACAATTTAGAAATAGTAAATTTCAGAAATTCAGGTAGCTTATAGGTGCTGGAACCTTCTGTAAAGTGTTTTTTTTTAAGTATAACACAATACTGTCAATTACATTCATAACATTGGAAACACTGACTATTAGAAAACATCTCTCTGTTGCTTCAGAGGCCATAACATACTCAAGTCTAACTCTCAACAACCTTGGCCAAAACAATAAAGAGTTCAACATAAACTGCCAGTTGCACAAACAAAATAATACATAGTTCAACATAAAGTGTAAAGTCCACGCTAGCTGCTATATGTTTTGCGTTGAGGTGATACTTGAGGTTCAATCATGTGCTGCGGTGATATGCGAACGCTAGTTGGTGCTTCAGTATAATTGGTCCGCTGAAACTCATCCAGTGAGAAACGTTCCGCGGTGCAAAAATATTAAAAATGCGGGATTTTTTTTCTCTGTGACTAATTAATCTTAATTAACGTGTTATTTTTTGTGTAATTAATTAATCTCAATTAAAGCTGCGGTAGGGAACTTTTGACGCTCTAGCGGTTAATAAACAGAACTGCTTGCGTCTTGCGGAAGAACATCGTAGCCGGAACTACTTCTCTCTGTTTATGTCTATGAAGAATCACAAAGGTACCTACTGGGTTACTCCGCCGCGGTATCCCCGAAGCAATCTCATCTCCTGTTTCCAAAATGCATCACAAAGTGCTTGAAAAAGCTGTAAACTAATTCCACATTGCACAAGGTGCAAACAACATTATGCCTGTTTCACACCAATGTTTTTTTTTTTTTTTAGTTTTTAGGTGTCAAGGTACAGAAACCAAATAATTAAATGTAAAAAAGCACTGGATAGTCTTCAATGTAAAAAAAATAAATATACAATCAAACCTACATTTATTCAGACACCTTCAACGTTTCTCACATTATTACAGTTTTGCTATATATATATCAAAAATTTTACCTGGTGTCTGGATAATTTTTGGTTTGACTGTTAAAACTATTACTCTATCTGGACAGAGTAATGCAGTCCAGAGCAGTGAGTGATTTTCATTTTCATTTTCGTGGATTAACATTACAGCACTATAATATACAATATAAATAAATTATATATATATATATATTTAAAATAATTAAAAGTCTCTGGTCTCTTCTTCAGTGTGCTTCTATGATTGACAGTCACAACAAGTTATTACAAGCACGACAAGTTATTACATCAAAATGTAACACTTTACTATTTTTAAGCTTCTCTAAAGATTCATTAGAGAAATAATTGATCTCCTCTGAAATGAAACATTCGTTTAAAAGATGAAAATATAATTAAATCAAAGTGTTAATTGTTCATGCTTTCACGCTGGGCATCAATTTAACTTCCACTTTTATTCTAGAAAATCCATCACCATGTCTAACACTTGACTTTGATGTCTGTTTTTCCTCATTTTCCAAAGTTTCAGGACAACATTAATTGATTTTGAAGGCAGACGCAGGAATCTAATTTGGGCGCTGGCAAAGATAGATACGCAATCAACTATGACAAACGCATAAGAAAAAAATTAAGGAATTAGTCATTACACACACACACACACACACGACAGATACCGTTACAAAAGATGCAAACAGTAATTGCTGTTGTGTGTTTATGAGTCTCATATTTGCATGAGGTCCTCACCTTCACTCTTGGTCCTGCTCATAACCCATTATGCCTACGATCGGGAAAAAAAAAGAGGTCTAGGTTTCATTTTGCTCGAGTGAGATAACTGAGCTCAAATTAAATGTGTCAAATGAAGAGATATGCAAATGCTTTCTCACAGTGGTGGTCTCTGAAAGCTTTGGCACTGGATGAAAATCACAAACATTTCTCCAGAACAAATGTGACATCCTTAACAGTTACCCTGTGATGTTTTAACTAGGGAGCCATGGAGACTTCCAGCGGATGAGAAATCTTGCACATTTAAAACAGATGGTGGCTATGCTTTTATACTCATTAGAGGCATCCGCATAAACTGAACCAAAACACCGTGGTAAAACACAAAACTACTGCAGCGTTTCAAACGTATGGAAGTAAACCTTGAATATTTCCCCTTAGACACCTGTTGAATCCACTCTGAACATGTTTTAATTCTCCCTAACGAGTGAAGATTTTCTGGCAGGCTTTGAAATAGAAACTCCTACTCATCAATTAAAGTGTTTAGCATTAAATGAATTGTAGCGGTAGCTTGCAAAGAGCTAGCAGCTGCCGTCTTATCCTCCTGTAATACATCAATATGTCGGTTTAAACCCTCTATGTACTTTTAAACGACATTCCTCATCGTGCTTATCTCGCTCCATAGAAAACCGGATTCGTCTCTCTCTAACTGTTAACACCAAACACCTTTCCCGCTCTCGGCCCTGACAAGATTAGAGTTTCAAAAGATTTCCTCAGTTGAAGGCACTTCGCTGACCAACATGAATCGCTCAAGCGGAAATTTTTCGAGATTGCATGTTGATTCGCTAATCGCCGCCTGCTTAATGCATCAAGGAAGAAGCTTTTAATTGGTCCCTGTGTTGAAGCAGCGGTTCTGATTATGATGTCGCAATCAAGAGGGAATGTTTTGGGAAAACTTTCCCACCGCTGTTAAGTAATTGATAACCAAAAGCTCCCATGGCACAAATAATCTGAGCACAGCTGATCCAGTGAAATCCTAAACAGGAACGCTGATTCATTGCATGCTCCACCAAAATGCAATCTTATCTCCAACTAAAATGTGTGTCTGTGCTCTCTGGGTGTTTTTTTTTTTTCTTTTTTTTTTCCAGACCATCAGATTTTTTTGTCAAGGTTTCTATTCACAGCAAGTAGGGACAGAGGTAGAGGTGTAATAATGTATGAACACCAGGGGGCAGTGTTAACTTCAGAAAAATCTGAGCTGGGAAACCAGTGGAGACGGACAAAACTGAGGTGGATCTTCTCAACCAATGTGGAAATATGTCAAGAACACAGAGGTCTTCGTTGCACTGCGGTGCATGTGTTATAAAAAGAGCCCTGGAGTCATCCCATGTGAACGTAATCATAACTACTTCATGTTTCATCTGTCTTGCTTACTAAATCAGAGGTAGCACTTCATATTTTCATTCAGCACAATACCAGCACTTCTCCATTCAGCTCAGTCGACACTTACATAAATATTACATGAGGAACAGTAATAGCAGCCATTGAAATTTAATAGGTTACTTATTATGGACAAGATCCTTGAATGATGTCTCTGTTCTGGTCCTTCAGCCAGGGGCGATTCTAAGATTTTGATTTTAGGGGGGCTCAGCCCCCAATAAGGGTATGATTAAAAAATATTATTTTACTATTAGGGTAGGGTTGTATACTACTAACCTTATTGCAATCCACTATTCCATTGTATTCCCTGTATTTCATATATGGGAGTAGGAGTACTGTCTGAGCCATATATAACACTGTAAAAAAAACTGTAAAAAAAAAACTAATACAGTTTTTTACATGTGACCAGTCACTGGAAAATTTTGAATTGGGAATGTAGATTTTTTTTTTTTTTTTTTTTTTTGTAAAATAAAGACTTCCTGATTCAGTATTAGGACATTCATGTTTATCCTTTGATGATACCACTGCTTTTTCTTATGAAATGTACGTGGAAATTGGCAATGAATCTTGGGAACACAGTGGTATTGTGTGTGCGTGTGTGAGGCTGTCTGTTCTATTCTCACCTGACTGTTGCTCATTTGCAGACCTACTCCCGCACGACAAAAAAAATGTTGTATATCCATCTACAATGAAATATAAATTATTATATTTTATTATTATTATTATTATTATTATTATTATTATTATTATTATTATTATTAATTTTTAGCTTTTTAGCCTTTATAATCAACAATACGGTTGGTTATACATCAAGTCGCCCCTGAACATTTATTTCATTTCAAATCATTTAACTAACCAGCTAATATTCATTAAGAATATAGACAAAACATGTATTAATGTAATTGTCTATTGGCAATATGTTTAATCTGTTCTATATTTATTTATATTTATTAAAAATAACATAATTATCAATTTGCCACTTCTATAAATCAATTACTTAAAAAAAAAAAAAAATCACTGATCCCTTTACTCTTACTCTAATATATGTATCATGATACACTAATGATTAATTATTACTTAATACAAAATTATGTTTAATAATAGAAAACAAAATAACTCCACATGATGTTTCTCTCTCTGTGCCATTTAGTACTTTCAGACAATGATGTGTGTCGTTAATAATTTATTTTGCATGGCTGCATAATGTAATGCCGAAATACACAATAATATGTTTTCAATTTAAAAAAGTAATTTAAAATAAATCATGATCGTTTTCTAAAGTATGTTTTCATGGGTGTTAATCGCTTCATTTTTGTTGGAAGAAAAAACATCTGTCACACATCTGTGATAAAGGCTGAAAGTGAACGCAGCGAAGACGTACTGGTATTGGATGCGAGAACACACACACGCACGCACACACACACGCACGCATATACACACACACACACACACCTTGTACTCTCTGATGTTCGCTCTGCTCGGCGCCCCTGTGGATTGAAAAACGCGCTGAATCCATGCAGACTCAGATAAGGGGAGGAGCCGGAACTTGATGCAGCTTGCCACCGTCTCAAATGAGTTTTTAAAGGGGACTGAAGCGATCACTAATTAATTAATCAAATAATTTTTAGGGGGGCTGGGCATAAGTTTAGGGGGGCTGAAGCCCCCCTAAAAAGGGCCTAGCGACGCCCCCGCCTTCAGCTAAACATATCCTTATTCAGGATGTCCATGGTTTTATAATATCACCTGTGTAAATTCAAAACTTGCCACAATTGGTTCTAAAAATTATAAACATTAACTTTCATTTTATTCTCATTTCATGTCACAGTAATTTCACGGTGGGACTTCTATTGTATCTAACTGCACTCTCAGAAATGAATTGTAAACAAACAGCATCATACTGTGTTTCCAAAGGCACAAAGCGTGCAATGTGGCACGAATAGATCCTGGTGTAGAGTTTTTGATCTTATTGATTAATCTTCATACTTAATGCATGCTACAATAAAATCTTCACGTTCAATCTAAGAATAGTTTGACTAACTTAAAATCAGGCAATTAGCTTATTTCATTTTCTAGCTCATGGGTGGCATTTCCGCATGGCAGAGTATGGCAATTGCCAGGTGTGCCATAAAAAATATCCAAACTTCATATCTCTATTATAATTCGTTTTTCATTATTTTAAATCAGTGGGTTTCACAAATATTTAAGCAATGATAAATATTAAAAAGAGCGCATCAGTTGAATGTTGTAATGCCATTGGATCCTCAAGCTCTCAGCGAAACCTCGTCACTTCACCCTGCCTCCACTCAGACTGACGCACCACACACAGCCTGGAAGAGACAGATCCCCCTTTTTCTTAATGCAGGGGGAATTAAATAACTATGTTGTTTGAATAGTACAACATTTTCTTTACGCTATGTCTGTAAAGGCTAATGTTTCTGTGTGTTTGAAGACCGGAGAAGTAGGTTATTAGCCATCTAGCAATATACTTTTGTAATTAAATTAGTAAGTAAATTTTATTTATATAGGAAATCATGGCCTAATGGTTAGAGAGTCGGACCCGCAATCGTGGGTTGTGAGTTCGAGTCTCGGGCCGGCAGGAATTGTGGGTGGGGGGAGTGCATGCACAGTGCTCTCTCCACCTTCAATACCACGACTGAGGTGCCCTAGAACAAGGCACTGAACCCCCAACTGCTCCCTGGGCGCCCCAATCATAAATGGCTGCCCACTGCTGTGTGTGTGTGTGTTCACTGCTGTGTGTGTGTGCACTTTAGATGGGTTAAAAGCAGATCAGGAATTCTGAGTAATGGTCACCATACTTGGCTGTATGTCATGTCACTTTCATTTAAAAATGGTAATGGAAATTGGTTCCACAGACGGAGGGCAGTGACTGAAAAGGATTTGTCACCCTTAGGTTTCAAAACTGGAATGAGGGACAGATAAAAGAGCCCTGTCAGTGGATCTTAAAAGTCTGGTAGATGGAAAAAGGATAATAAGATCTTTAAGAGAAGATGGAGGTTGATTGTAAAGAGCTTTAAAAACAAACAGCAGAACTCTAAAATGGACTGGAAGCCAGGAAAGAGAAGCTAAAATTGGAGTGACATGGTCATATTTCTTTGCCCCAGCCAGCAGCCTTCCAGCTGCATTTTGTAACAACTGGAGGCGTGAAAGCGATGACTGAGGAAGACCTGAGTACAGTGAATTACAGTAATTTAAACGAAAAAACTAAATAAAAATAAAAGCATGAATAACCTTCTCTAAATCCTGAAAAGACAAAAACTATTCAAGTTTGGAGATGACCCATAATTGATAAAAACGACAATGACAGAATTAATTTCTTTGGACAAACATCATTACGCCCAGGTTTCTAACCTGTGAGGAAATGGAGGGGAAGTGATTGTCCAGCTCCTTAATAATATCCTTTCTTATTTTTTGGTGACATTAATTTTTCCATCTATAATTTATTGTAAAATAATACTCTTTAATCCTGTAAATTCCTGGCAATATTTTACCACCAGCCTATAAATCACTGTAACACATGGCAAATGACTTGCTGTATTAAGGCAGCAACAGTAAATAGTTCAATAAATAGTAATTATAATAATAATAATAATTATACAGTAGTCAATAATACAATTATATTTTTATGTATACAATAATAATAATTATTATTATACAATATATAAGATTAATTGTTCTTATTAATTTAATACAATTATATTATTATTATTATATTTTTTCTTAATTAAAATTGTTATAATTATAATATGCTAACATAAATAACAATAACATGCTTATAAGGTAAAAAAACTATTATTAAATATAATTTTTTTTGTAATAAAACAATAATGATGATGATGACAATGTTTATTATAAGAATATAAATAACTAATTGTCTCTAATATGATAATAAAATATAAAATAATAAAATAATAATAATAATAAAATAATAGTTATTATTATACATATCAAAATATTTTATTAGATTATATGAATAACAATAACTATATATATATATATATATATATATATATATATATATATATATATATATATATATATATATATATATATATATATATATATATAAATTAGCCAAGTTATTCATCTGTTGAATACAAGCAATATGACTTGTAGCTTTCATATAACATGGATAATTACTAAGAGCACTGCACATTCAGTGCAATATAGTCGCAATATAGTTGGATTTGTGATATTGTAGCTTAACACAGTTATACTACATCTATGAATATATTTGTGCTGCACTGATTATTTTGTTAAGATGCACTCTAGTACATTTCAAAAGAGAAATATGATGAGCACTGAAACTGAATGTGACCAATTGGTAGCAAAAGTCTGAATTACAATTGCTGTAATTACTTTATGTTTCAGTAAAGCAGCTCTGCATCAAGCCCACTTCAACAGACTCTTCCACTGGATCAATAACTTCAGCAGTCAGGAATATAAGAAACATCAATATTTTAAAAAGTTCACAGGGTGAAAAAGCATCTCTGCCCCAAATCAGCCAGGCACCCCCATTAAAGAGATCAGAGAGATGTGTGTCTGTATCCCTCTGTAGGACCAGTGTCACCTTGAAGAGCTCTTACCGATGCCATGGTAATTACTTTGAGAACATGCGTGTAAGGGAGAAAGAGCTATTAATATAAAGCACATTCCCCCCAAACCCCTCGCTAAACCTTCAAAGAGCAGTTCAGTCAATGGGGCTCCAGTCTCTGAACGTTTGGGATGTTTATTTATTTTCTAAATAATTTTGCGGTGAATCATAGCAAAATGGCTACAGCTGTAATCACTAGATAAGTAGGAACCAACATGGCAGGTGTTTGGGCAGAGATAAGCAAGAACCATTGTCAGGAAAGACGATGCTTCCAGGAGGGAATGTTTTGGGGCTCGGATTCCTGTTTGATTTGTTACCTACAGCCCTCCTCGAGGGTAGGGAGAAGATAGGGCGAGCGTCTCCTTAATATATTTTCTGCAAAGTGTGTTTATACATCCTCCAGACGTATTCAAAGAAAGGCACGTTTTTTTTTTTTTTTTAAACCCGACTGCCACGCTTGTCTTCTTGTGTCAAAGTGATGAACTGTAGGGGGTCTGACTGTTAAACTGTACACCACTGTAAAATATCTATTTTTTGCCATTGTCTAGTTAAACTCGATGTCAAAAATGAAAATAGTTAAAATAAAATGTATATTAATTGTATTTTTTAATCGAAAAATGCTATAGTTAAAAATAATATAAAACGCACAATATATACTGTACAAATATAAAATATTAACAAAAATTAAAGCTTTAAAGAAAATAACTTTAGAACAATGTTTACAATTGAGACAATAAAATAATTAATAATAAAAAAAAAAACAATATTTCTTAAACTATGCTGTGTAACATACATTTCCCCTACAAACAAGGTCAGTTTGTTGACTTATACTTTAAATTCTCTTAAACTTAGTTGATACAAGGCCGCAGTTATTGCGCCTGAAACGTATGCCTTTTATTTTGTTTTGACTTTGAAAATAAGAACACAAGCCAGACAGCATCTTGAAAACACGAGTGCTGGACTGTGCACTGGAGCAGACAGCGATGGCTGGATCTTTAATCTGCTGTAGAGCTGTGTGATGTTTCTCTTCATCTGTTTGCCTTTACAGGGAGTCACAGAGGGATTCCTGCAGCACTAACCCCAAAAAGTCAACTTTACTGAGAGTTACACCACTGATGAAGGCTGGTGCGCCATCTATACAAGCAGCAATAAATAATTTATAGTGAATAATCTTGTTCACTCTCATTCTCCTTGGGATACAAGAAGCAAAACTGATTGCCTTTATCTAAATATGTGAAGTCTTATGCCAAGTGTTTTTCTTTTAAGCTTAAACTATATATATTAGGAATGCAAACTGCTAAAAAAGTTTCAAAGAACACTTATTGGTACTAATGGTAATGTAAACCAATTAAACAACAACAACAGAAAAATAGGCAGCAACAACAAACATATATAAACAAAATTACTGTTTTCAAAATAAATGGGTATTTTTGTATTAATATTTTAGATAATAAAAATATTAACATTTATTGTATATTAAATATTAACAAATTATAAAAATATATTGAAAAAGTTACTTGAATTACAAACTATATGATAATTCATTCAATTAACACACTCACACACATATACACACACACACACACATATATATATATACACAGTATATAAAAATTCATGATCATCACTGGCGGTCATGTTCAACTGTAATTTTAGGACCAGCAAACAGTATATTGAGACAAACACATACCGTATGGTAAAACCACCTGACACTGTCATTTTACCTTTTTTTTTTTTTTTTGTAAGAGACCTCTTTCTGGTAGAGGTTCTGAAAAACATAAAAAAATGTCTGCATGAAATTTGTTCCTTTATGAATCTATCTTACTGACTTCTTGTAGCATTCCAGAGTTTGTGGGTTATTGTTATGAACAGCTTTTGACAAAACACACTCAAACACACACAAAAAAATGTGCATACTTGAAACAACACCAACTCACAAGAATACGATAACAATGAGTGGTTTATCCTTGGTAACCATAGAAACACATGTAAGGTTTTCAGAGGTATGATGAAAATAAGACCTGAGGTCCAGATTTATTAAACAAATGTTGCTGTTGCCATTAGCCACCAACACACCTACCTTCTGTGTTAAAAGCAAGCATTTTAAAATGTCGAAAAAATGGCAAGTACATTTTTTTTTTTTGCAAATACCAATGTATTCAGCACCTGAGCTCAGCTGGTTCTTTAAAGGAATATTTCACTCAAAAATCTCAGGTCATGTTGTTCCAAAACCATTAAAATTCTCTTTCTTGTGTCGTACACAAAAGGCTTCTTTTTTCTTTTTTTTTTTTACAACAGATAATGGAGAAAAAAAAAAAACATAAAAATATTATAAACTAATTCCATTCGACTTTCATGCTTTATATATAATTTTAAAGCCATAAAATATCTTTGTGTGTAGACGAAAATGTATGTCCTTGAGAAGTTCTTTCAAGTGTCACAAGAACTTTTCTTGCTCTGGTTCTCAAAACCTCAATCTGAATGATTTGTTCACCCATCTGATCGGACTGATCTGATTCTTCAGTTGATTCACTGACTCTTCATTTACTGACTGATTGGATTCAGTCAAATTTGATCACAGCCGTTAACAACTCACTGCAAGTGAACATGGGCAGTAAATAAGTTACATTTGGGTTTGTTCCTCAGATAAATATTATTGCTTCAAAAGATTTGAAATATAGCACACAAGGCATTTGAACGGCTTCTGAGTCATTTAGAAATATGAACCTATTCTTAGAACCTGCATCACAAAAACAACCAGTATATTGAAAATGTATGTTCTCATTTTTATTCCACTGAGAAAATTAAGGCATGCAGGTTTAAAAAAAAAAAAAAAAAAACAGAAATAAAAATAAAAATAAAATAACAAATTTCTTTGTTGGGTGAACTATTCCTTACTCAGTGATTTTTTTATTATTATTATTATTGTTTTATTGTCTTGTTAGTTTTACTGATAGTTAGTTAGTTTTTACTGATATGACAGTGTTATGTATTTCACTTGGATGTTATAAGTTGCACTGAGTAAATACAGCTGCATAAAACAAAAACTGTGCCTTCATTTCTGGCCGCAAATCAACAAAATTAAAGTGGGGTGATGCTTTTCTATATCCACTGTATAATATCAAAAAAATATTGAAGCTAAGCTCTGACTCTTTCACAGAAATTGGCCTTTTTCCCTACAGGTGTATGTGTGCATAAAAAAAAAAAAAAAAAAAAAAAAAAAAAAAAAAAAAAAACATGGCCAAAGTGACAAAGGCTTAAACTTTCCAGCCACATAATGGCTCTCTGTTGGCTCTCTGTTTAAGTCGATATACCACAGAGTATCATAACACTGTGATATTGTGCACCTAAAGAGGCCAGGAATTAACCTCAGGCAGCACTTCAGCCAAATTGATCAATTTCAAACAAGCACTCGAGTTTCTGCGAGGGCTGAGACATGGTCTACAGTACATCAGCGGGGGGCACATAATGACTCTCAGAAGCAGGTGAGGAGAAATGTTTCCACAGGAGACTCTTTGCTTCTCACTAAGAAACTGTGAGTGGAAGCCACTGCAGTAATGCTCTTAAATACTCTGTTGGCAAAATAAAAAGGGAACCGGCTGGATAACATTAGATCTGAGGTCCATTGACTGCCAGGCAGCCTTTCTACCTTGCTCTCTGCAAGTTCTGGATTCAGTTTAAGATGGCATTGACCAAGGGTGAAGTGTTCACCTGACACACAGACCTTGAGGTGGATGTGTCTATTAATTGTGCCTTTTAATCATGATGTTTTTGCACCTTGATGCATAGTTTTTCTAAAAAGAAACCATTCCATCTCTCAAATCATACTTTATTTAAATAGTGCATCATGTGTGAGAACTAGCGCATTGCAATGCATTGAGCCACCTTTTCTTCTTCTTCTTCTTCTTCTGCAATCTTAACACAATTCTAATTGAGCTCTGAGTGAGATTATTAGTGAATAATTATAATTTACTGTAATTAAATGTTCCATCATAGAATCCCAAGATGACGCTAAAAGCCTTTTAATATAGTGCACAAATCGTATGGATTAACATTTTATCAGGTTTGTATGCCATACAGAATTGCATTGAGAATGCTGTTTAAATGGCAATTTAATTCCTTAATATGACTCAAGGCAGCAAAACAATGCAGCATTTGAATGCAAGGAAACCACGTTAAAATGAATTGAAATGAATTGAATCAGAAATGCATAGTTTGTCAAGACAAATATGGAATGTTGACAAAGCATTTGAACTTTTTGAAAAGAGACAGACAGACAGACAGACAGACAGATGAATAGAGCGTGAAACAGATGTACAGAACAACAGACAGACGGAGTTTGATAGATAAATTAGACAGATAGATAGAAAGACAGACAGACAGACGTATAAAACGAAAGCCAGACAGATAGACAACAGACAGACAGACATGCACAGATACACTTACTTTAAATTTGAACAAATTGTTCATTTTCTATGGCTGTGACGCAGAGTAAAAACTGACACACAGACCTCAAGGTGGATGCGTCCATTAATTGTACCTTTTAATCAAGTCTTTTTTGCACATTTATGTCAAGCGGGGCATCTCTGCGCTGAAGACATCTGTCTGGATGCTTTATCTCCCATGATAAAGAAATCTATTAATCCTGCCTTTCATCTCCAACTCCAGGCACTTCAATAAAGTTGTGATATATTTTTTTGTGCACGTTTGATAGCTTCATACACTGCTGCTTTGAAGCTCCCTAAACATCATTTTTCCACACAAGAAGCTCACCCCTGTCTTACTCGACTCAGAGCTGCATTGGTGTTGAGCCAACCTGTCTACTCCTTAACGCAAGAAAGCCATGTTTTCCACTAATTGGGAGGTCTGTGCTTGGCATATTAATGGCTGACAGCTTCTAAGGTTTGTGTTAATATTCTGGACATCCCTACAGCAACACCCAAATAAGACCAGCTTCCTTCTGAGAGAGAGAGCGAGAGAGAAGGAGAGGAGGAGGAAAAGAGAGAGTACAGCAAATGTGAAACGAGATCAGAATTGTAAGTAGTGTTACAAAACTCCACCGTGACTCGTCCAGGGTAGCGTTTTCCAAGGTTATGTCCACGCTGAGACAGAATTCAATATTGAAGGAACAGAAGCGACCTAAAAGCCAAACGGGCAGATAAAACCCTGAAAATAGCACGTCTCTGATTTAATGCCTGGAGCCCTAAAAGACTCAAGATGGCCGCCACAGTGACCATGTGCAAGTGCAATGTGTGTGGGCTTGTCGTTTTTTGTCATCTCTTGGTCCCTTTGAGTGGATTTGGCACAGCAAGGAGTTACAGATGGCAAGAAAGGCATGCATGATGAACACGCGTGCACACACACACACACACACACACACACACATGGTGATATGCGCATCCATCTATGTTTGTGGTCCCTTGTTCAGTCCAACATACAGGCAGAGAAAATCACATGCGTGATGCATCTTTTGTCAACACCTATGCCGGCAGAACACAAGCAGAATGTCATGTCTCCACACACGCTACGTGATCGCTTTTTGTTTTAAGTAATTATCTTTCTTTCACTGCAGCTGCTTCATTTCTTTACTTTGATTATGTGTGTGCATGACAAGAGTCCTGCTTCTGAGGCTCTGAGCTTGAAAATTTATGTTGTTTTTCTCGGAGATGAATAAATTCTATTTATTCAATTTTGTCAGTTCCTATTCCAGAAATGTGACCAAAAAAAGTTTTTCATGGCTGTAGCATATATACCATAATTAGATTACATTTTCAGAAAAAAATAAAAATAAAAAAAAGTGCATATTAACATCCTGGAAAGCATCACACCAATTCAGAATAACAGCAGCCCGTTTTGCATAGCCACACATCCTTATATTTTCTTCAGAATGAATGTCTGGAGCTCTTCAGAAAATGTAATAAATAAATAATCTCTTTAAAGACAGATTCATTCATTACCCAAAGGAATGTGCTGCTAATTATCATTTTAATCCATTCAGTTCAAACCGATGAACCAATTTAAAATATATTAAAATAACATTTTCTAATCTAGCCACTCAGTAGGCAAGCCCAGCAGAAGAGGACCATTTCCTGTGAATGTATGGTGGCCTGGCAAGGACATAAAGCAAGGGTGTGTGGATTATACAGGATAAATCAGAGTCCTTCAGAGACACAATGACTACTGCTTGTCGAACACACACTGAAGGAGAATGTCTGGAGCTCATCCAGGCTTCTCTGCTTGGATGATGTCCAGGAATTCCTCCCCACACCGTATTTCATTATATGGAGCAGTGTTTAGTGTAAACTGATGATACACTCCTGTCATGTTCATCAATTATTAAAAAAACCTCAACATGGATTAAGTGTAAGTATAATGGAAGGTGGTGAAGAATATTCTGCTTGAATGACTAAATCATTGGGATGAAATAATTTTAGTTTCTTATTTCAGGAGGGAAAAATGGCTGCTTAGATGCTATAGAGACTTAATGGAATTCTTAGTTGTTTGATTTCAAAGATCAACTTTGCCTCAGAGTTTCTTCTAGAAATAAAAAATCATGGAAATTAGACAATACCATATTAAGATTATGGAACTATAGAATCAATGTGCGCAGCATAATTCTTGAAAGAAAGAAAAGAGAAAAAACTTTCACAGTTTATTTCTGGAAATCTAAGCATATTAATGAGAGTTATTCGAAAACTCTAAAGAGAAACAGGTGAGATTAGAAACTTCATGTGTCAAAATATGCTCTCCACTGAGATCTCATTTCTGACAGAGACAGTGACAATGACAGTGATTTGTGAGGTTTCCTTCTCATACAATAATGACATATTAGCTTAGAAGGTCCAATAGGGAAATAAATAAATTAAAAATTATAGTTTTAAAATGCATGAAAAACTACGTCTACTACTAACACTATGAATTTATATACACATAATTAAATAACAATATTAATATGCATGCGTTTCTGTGGCTAAGTGGTAGAGCATTGCCTTAGCAGCACAAAAGGTCACAGGGTTTAATTCCCAGGGAACACACACACATATATATTTTTTTATTTGTACAAAGTTTGTAAAAAATGTATAGGCTGAATGCACTGTTGCTTTGAATAAAAGTGTCTACTAAATGCATAAACGTATGAAATGGATAGATCCAATGAAATAATAATAATTATGTATTTATTATTAATTACAATACCAACAATATTAATATTTGTATGTATTTAATATTAATATTGTGTTCATATATATTGTTAATATAATACCAATAATATAAATATTTTTACATTACAATGATGATAATAGCCTCCTTAAAAAAATAACTATGTTTTTATTATTATATTAACGGCAATCAATAATTTATATTTTGATAATAATAATTATAATTATCATCATAATTTTTTATTACTCATTAAAATATACATTTTATTTTATTACTTTAATAACAATATATGATCATTATTATGGTACAAAAAAATCTAATTTGTGATAGCAATGTGCTAGAAGAAAATTTTACATTGTACATTGTGTGTATATTGTATTCATAATAACTAATTTATCAAATAAAGATTCTGTCTTAAAATCAACCTCTTGCTGGCACACAGTGACCTAATCAAGACCCTTCTGCAGTGAGTAGCGACTAACAGGTGTTTAAGAAAATGCAGCTGGATGCCATTTAGTGTTTTATGGGAGCAAATAAAATGAAAAGTGTATTTTACTCTGGAAGGGCTTTAGTCCTGTTGTACCTGTTCAACAGTCAACGATAGCATTAGGATTCATGTCGGGTTCAGTTGCTGTTTTAAGGGATTTTGCTCAGTCACTAGTATACTGAAGTCTTAACTGATGTTGTCTGAGTACACTTCACAAAGCACTGTCAACATTATAATCCATGCTCTTTTATAAAACATTAAGAGTTGAGTGAAAATTATATTTAGTCTCCCACAACATCGCTCAAACTTTTTTCTTCTTCAGTGTAATTTGTGTGCAGAGAGACAGACAGAGAGAGCGAGAGAAGAGCTGCAAGAATGAAGCCATCACTCAGATGCTAGCAGCATGGTGATGCTCAAATGTAAGAATGAAAAGAGGTGCAAGAGAGAAAGATAGAGTGTGTGTTGGGAGTGCATGGACAGAATGGTAAATAAGCAAAGTCTGTGTGGCAGACACACACACAAAGGCACAGATGGCTTGGGTAGTCCCTCTGTAAGAGCTCTCAAAACCAGTGCTGGAGGTCCACAATATTAATAATAAAAAAACATAGCACTGTGGAAGTGTATTGACTGACAGTAACAATTCCAACAATTCCAACAATTCCAGACTAGCCTCAAAATACTGAATGCTAATTACATATTCATCTCCTTTTTCAGCTTATTTATATGGAAACTGATCAAATTATCAAGCAGGTGTGTTTATGATATTCTTTTTATTCTATTTTATGTCACTCTGAGGACATCTGATATAGCCATGTACATTAAATATGAACAGTCACTAGGGTAACAGTTTAAAGTAAAACTAGATTTTGTCCTCAAAATGTCTTTGAAAAGAAGACGTTAGAGCCATTCAAAACTCACTTCTTCATTGATAATGTGTTGTGGATGTATGTGGTTACCAATGTGTTCCTTCTAACATCAACATTCAATTCAGAACCGTAGTTACATCACAACAGGATGGAAGAAACCTGTTTGGCTAAGCATTTGCTTGCTAACCTCTAAGCTAACTGTTTTCTGTTAATGCTATTGAAGCTTATGTAAGGTCTTATGCTTTACTGACTCAAATATACACAAACTAAATACAATAACATAAACAATACAAAATACATATAAGCTAACAATTTATAGATGCCATTTAGTAAGAAAAGTCAAATTATATTTGTACAGCACTTTTCACATTTCACTTTGTTTCAAAGCAGCTTTACAAAAAATCATGACGCTAATGTTATCATGTCTTAATATTTTTCTTCCCTAATCATATTTAGAATAATAGAGTGGGACATTAATATGGTTATGCAACGATATAAACAATCAAGCAGGTGATATATATATATATAGTGAGGTGTTTTAGGGAGGTGTGTCTGAGTGTTCACTTTTATAAAGAATATCTCTTTGGGTTTGAGACTTTACGGATATTCTGTATGCATAAAAAGCTTTTTTTCATGTTTTCAACTAGATGAAAATCACAAGTTAGACTATATATGTGCATATGTAAATATAAACAATGCTTGGCGAGTTATAAACTGGGCATGCACAACTAAACAAAGAAAATATGATAAAATATTTACAATTTTGCCAACTGTTATCACGTCAAAAGTCCTTGAACATCTAAAAAAGCCACAGAATGGCGTCAAAGAGAAGAAAACGTCATTCAGAATTTCATCTATCACATGAACATGGTTAAAGCTGGTTGAAGCTTTCTCAGCGTCTTCAAGTTGCTCAGTTCTCTGTGGTTCCTTCTACACTTACACTGAGAGAAAAAAAGCTTCCATAAAGTGAAACTTTCAGGTATAATATGCTTTGATTTGAAGGGTTTTCAAGCATTATTAGGAATAATTGCTGGATCAATTAGACTGATGTTGAGGTGAGAGGTGTTGAGGTGATGTGTGGGCACTGCAATTATTTAAACCAGCATGACCTTCAATTGAAAGGTGCGTGTTTTTTGAGTCAATATCTTATTTTTTTTAAGAGCAGGATTTTGCTCTTTTGGCATGCTAGCTCATAATGCTCCAATGCCCATTTGCGTACACACACACACACACACACACACACACACACACACACACACTTTATACACATATGCAGGCTAATACAAGACACTCTTCAGAGTTTAATTAGAAGCCTTAGTGTTGCTTTAAGAAGCATCTGTAAAGGAGAGTGTGTGGGAGGAGGCTAATTGGCTTGTGGTGCTAATTCGACTCTGACCCTCAGCGATTCTCAGTCTGTGTCTGTGTATGTGTGTGGGCTGTGTGTTGAGATGTGAAGAACAAGAAAGAGCAAAGGAAAATGATCATCCCTAAAGAACAAACAGATACTCCAAAAACTCTTTTGTGTCTAGCTACACCTCTCACCAACATCAGTTAGCTGTCAATTAGCATGGCAGCCCCAACATCTGTGTATCAACAACAGCCTAATCGGAGTCTTTAAGCATCTAACGTCCTATGTAATTGAAAGTGGGATTCGCCAAGTAAGTTACAAACAAATTTAAACAGCTACATTGCAAAATGAGGTGCATCTTAAGGCTAAATGTCTCTCCCACTTCAGCTGTCTGTTTTTCATGATACAACAGTATTTGTCAGAGCAAACATGAAACCGAAAGAAGACCTTTTCTTACTGGTTTTATCGTCGATAGTTGATGTTGATCTAATGACAAAATGTGTTCTCTGTAATATTTCATCAAAAACTGTCAAATGACTCTTCTTTTTAACTGTTGTGACTAATTTTGATGCGAGGCTCTCATCAAGACCTCAGCACCTGTTCTTCTGCTAAACCCAAAGTCGAATTTGTGGAGAACCAAAAGGTTGTGTAATTGGCCCTCTTAACTTTGCTCCAAGGCCAACCAGACCTGAAATCTGCAATGGTCGGTTGCCTGGGTGGAATGTCTGCCAAAGAGATGTTTTCACCCTGGAAAGTCAGGGAACATGGGGGTCAAAGCTGTCTCCTGTCTGGCTAATTGGATAAGTTTTTAGTCAGAGATTGGACAGATTGAATCATCAAGCTGTTCCTTTACAAAGCTCCAGGGTTTTCTCTCATTGACTGTTAATGAACCCTCCGTTTTCACTGCAAGACTCTGGAAAATCTTAGCTCTTCTTTACAATCGGACAACTGGTTTCCAAGAGCAAAAAAATTTAAATAAATAAAAATATGGCCAATGCACAGAAGTTACTGTGGGCAAGTGGACGCTCACAATCATCAGAGGAAAATTTTGACCATGGCGTCTGTTCTGCTCTGAAGAGTGAGTTCTAGCATGAATTATTCAGTGTTTGTTAGAAATTGGGTGATATTCACTGAGAGCATACAGATCTCCTCGCCAACTGAAAGTCCCCATGATGTACTGTGTGTGAATGCATGTGCCTTTCTGAACATTATTAGGTGTAAAAGAAGCATTTATTTTCATTCTCACATCACTTTCATCGCTAGGTTTGTGTAGAATAGAAAAAAAAAATCAATTTGTTTCTTTCTTTCGCACAAAAGGAAGCAGGCGGTCCTGGCAGTAGTGCCGGCGAGGAGTGTGACCGCTGTGGCCAGGCTCCCTGCTGATTTCCTGACAAACCTAGCATTACAGGACAATCACTATTCACTGTGTAAGTCTCCCAACTGTAATCTTAAATACAGGGTGAGGACACACTCAGACACACTGGACAAGACAGAGAGATTTTAAAAGGGTCCTATTATGCTTTTTCACTTTTTGAAGTGTGTAGTGTGTATGTTTGGGCATAAAAAAGATCTTCAAATTTACAAATCTCGAAGTCAACTCCAAAGGGAGATATTTACTTTAAAAAATTTTTTTTTCAAGAACTAAAATGAACGTCTCGTTTGGAAAAGACATGTTTAAAGCATTGTTTATCATGTTTAGCCTTAAAGCCTGCCAATGCCAACAGAGACACAGATAGTTTCATTTTCTTAAGGGGAAAACAAATCTCTACTTGGCCACATGTCAATTAACTGATGTCCGTTCATATTTATGGACAGGTTTTGAGAGCTGAGACTTATCTTAAGTGACAAAGCACAGAGATCAATTGTAATAACTGAATGAGAGATGCATTGCTAATATTGGTTGGTGAAAGGAAAACTGCTGTCCGCCATGTTTTCTTTCCCCTTTTGATTGACCGGATATAATCAGCCCAGATCATTGGCTGAATTTAAATCAGTGCATCTCTAGAAATAAGAATTACCAATATGGAAAAATATAAATAATATCGATAAATGTAAATAAAAACGGAAACACCAGTAGGGACCTATTCTCACTGTTACTGTAACTTGTAAGTAACAGAAGTTTCATTTCTGAGTGAACTATCCTTAAAAGCCACATGTAATTTCCACAGTGTTTCCAGTTTAGGATCTTCTAGGCACTGTTTTCCACTAGGTCTGCATGCATCCACATGACCTCTAGCCGGGAGAGATTTCCCTTTGATTTGGTTCCTTGGGTTTGTTCAGCTTGATACCTGCCTCAGTGTTAATGAACCCGAGAATAGCCAGTATGTCCTCTAGAGCCCTATGCCCTGTTCAAACAACCTCTTGAACCAACAAGGTGAATGATCTCTCTGCAAACACCTGATCACTTTGTTTGCCGAGAGAAAAGTCCGATTTTTCCAATGAGTGCTTGGATGCAATTGGAATAGATGTGGAAATGTACAGAAAGAAACTTATAGAAACCTTCATTACATAAGATAAACTCTAAAAATAAGTTTCAAAGTTTAAAATAAATAGAAAATTACTGAAGTGTATAAGCAAATACTATTTGTTTTTTAAATGCAATGTTTAATTCAATGTGTTACTTGCCATTTCTTTACAATTGTTTCTGAAATTAACTAGCAATGCGAAAGTTGTTTTCAGCAATAAACTTGAAATAAATAAATAAACTTAAGCTGATGAAAAAAAACCTTACGTTATAATATTAAAAAGTAAAACAAGCAAAAAAAGGAAAAAAACATACAAATTACAAGCTGAAAATATAAAAATAAAAGCAATTTGAATGCTTAAAAAAATCTATAATAAAAATGATTATAGTTTATCAATTATTTATATACACTGAAAAAATGGTGTAGAAACAATTTTCACTCACAAATAGCTAATAAATTTCACAATTAATTACAAAAAATGGCAAGTAACACACTTAATTAATAGTGACATCGTGAAGAAGACTGAAGTAGTATTATCTTGTAAAATTCAAATAATCTTTATTAAAAAGTAAAAAAAAAATATTGTTACCTCAAACACATTTTTTTTTAATTATAGGTACAACTAGTTTCTTGCATTCTAGAGATATTATTAAATAAATATATATTATTTTCAGAATAATGCAAACATATATTATTCATCATATTTAAAAGCATACTTTAATTAAAAAAAATATATGTCTAGCAGGTTTTTTTATAATAATTTTTTTTTTTCAGTGTAGTACAATAATCATACTAGCCTTCTCGGCAGGGCTATGGGGAAGCTTTCGCAAACATTTATAAAAAATAAAATGAAATAAAAAATGACAAACCTACCAAACATGTAATCACCACAGAGTGTAGCCCTCGCTTGCAAAGTTGAAGGCTGCACTTCTTCACCTTGAACTCAATTACTCTACTTTTGTCTCGCATCAATGAGTTTGAACTTCCCCATTCTAATTCTGTCCTCCTCCTCCTTATCCGCTGCTCCCCTCCCTCCCGCCGCCGACAGCTTTACAGAAGTAGGCCGTGAGTGGGAGCCCCTTTCATATGCAGACAGTTTGCAGGCCCTGCTACTGTACAGGGCTCCCAGAGGGGCCTATTATCAGTGACACCAGACTCCAGCGTAAAGGATTTGCAGAGCAGGGTAGAATCAGACGCTTGATCCCAGTGCTAGCTCAGTTATTAATGCTGCTCGTCTCGCAGGCACCCACCGCTGCAGCAGCAAAGGACATACAGTATGTGATGTCATAACCCTGAGCGCACATACAGCCGCTGGACTTACAAACGGGTTTAATCTCACTGTGACAAGGAGAAGCTCCAAGTCAGAAGGTTGATGGTGCACCTCACGTGACCGTCCACACAATGTCGATGGAAAAGGTCTTCCCTGAACCTCGTGAGGTCTGTGTAGATTTATTTCCTTTCCACATGTGCTCAAGGGTGAATCTCACAACTCCTGTCAGGAATGTGTCGGGGTCATACATTCAACATTCCAAAGACAAAAATGTAATATAGAAAAGTATACAACCAATAAGATTTTTGGTAACAAGAACTATGAAAAATACTTCTACAGCGTTCATTCATTTTAGTTCTCAAATTTCTACATTTACTAATACATTTTTAAGATCAAAAGGTTGTATCTGTTAATTCATTGTGAACTAACATGAACATGAATATTTGTATTACCTAATAACTAACATTAGGTTCATTAATGTTGTAGAAAAGTATTGTCCATTCTAAGTTCATTAATGCATTAACTAATGTTAACAAATGAGACCTTTTTGTAAAATGTTGCCAGATTTTGTCCCTTAATTTGATATGTTCATGACAACTACAAACTGAAAATAAAATCAAAACTAAAACTGAATAAAAATAAATGAAACTTAATTAGTAATATATAAAAAAATTACTAAACTAAAAAAATGACAAAATGGCAAAATGACAAAACAAAATTATAAAAAATCAAGAGAAAATGAAAAAGCCGAAAAAATAAAAATAAAAACAATTCAGAATATACAAACAATACACCTATAAAATTAAAATATAAAAATAAATAAATAAAAATATAAAAAAAAAAACTTATTTATGTGGACTTTATAATACGAAAAAAAGTGCAAATTTGTTTATGAACTATATATATATATATATATATATATATATATATATATATATATATATATTTGTTAAATATATTTGTATAGTGTATATTATTACACTATTATACAAAAATGAAAAAAAAAAATGTACGGATACTAAAAAAATATAAAATTAATATGTTTTATCATTTTTTCACAAAAAAATGCATTGCTAAACAGTTACTGTGCAAATTTTTTTATTTCCATGTAATGTAATGTTAATAAAAATTATTGTACTAAATTTAATAACTGTAAATGAATTAAAGAACTGTAAAAATGTCTGTAATTATGCTAACTGGGGGGAAATATGCTTAATTGTTCTGAACATAAGGACACACAATTCAATAACAATGGTTTCAAAAATAGGTTTATTCATGCAGAATATTATTTAGCATTTTTTACTTTACATTTCGATGCGACCTGCAATGTTCTGTGAGATTCATCCATAAATGTTTCTGCTGGACTGCTTAAAGTTAAGTCAAAGCTTATCCTGCTCAAAGTCAAAGTCTACATTCAGTATCTCACAGTTTCACCTTAGCTCATTTCTTCTCGGCAACATGTGATAATTACTCTTTAGAATAAGAACAGCTTATTCGGAATTTGCGTTTGATCCCATCATGTAGCGTTCCATCCCACTTCATACACAAATTGTTGACTTTCAAGCTGCAATAGGTTTTTTGTTTTGTTTTGTTTTTTAGATTAGCCATTATCTCAAAATCCTTTGACCCAGCCTGAGAACAAAACCCCACAAAAGGCCTCGAGTCCTCCAGCGACCATCATTTCTCTCCAATAATGGCACGCATTTGTTGAGATGCCGTTATTACGCTGACAGACGAGTCCACCTCACTACGCAGATGTTGACTCTCCTCACCCGTCTGTTGAGTTATCTGAGAGGCAAGAACGGCTCAGTCAATTAGCTAAGAGAGAGATAATGATGAGAATAATCATGGTGATGGTGATAACAATGATAATTATGTTGACAATGGTAATGACTGAGGAGGACAGCATTTAGAAACAGTGAGGACGCTTTCTTTTAAATATCGCCGATTTGTCTCTGTAGCTACAAATGACCCATTTTTATGCGATGCACTCATGTCTTTTTGTTGGTTTGTTTTTCATTCTCACGAATTTTGACGATGTTTGTCAATTTCTATCCTGCTGATTCCAAAGATTAGGGTTTGGGTTAGTGTATAATTTATATTTGAAGAAATGTTAATATAAGAAGAAAAAAACAAGCTAAGGTTTATTCACCCTCACGTCATTCCAAACCCGTTAAACTTTCTTTCATATTTATTTTTGGCCCAACTCTCCAGGTCTTTGTATCATTGAGAGCATCCTTAAAACACAGCATCAAATAACACTGAGTGTTTGCTAAAGTGCTGATAAAACCACTAAAACTCTCTCTTTAAGAACTATTTGATGACTTTAAAAAGTGTTTGCATGAACCAAATGCCTCGCTGATATACTGCAACCTTCTTTCTTCTCATCTCTGTTTCATTAGGTTGTATACTTAGAGAAAGTGACTTTGACAGCTGTAAAAACACCTGCTTTGAGCACCGCTTCATTTATTTAGTTACCATGGCAACACATGGCATGTACAGAAAGCTATTTTATGGGAAAAAAGTTAACTTGTTGCAAAAAGTTAGTGGCAGAGGAAGAGTGATACATCACTGGTGTAGAAAATAGCATTAAAAATACATTAGTATACTATAGGAGAAAATGTGGATAGTGATCGCACTAGTGAATTTTCACAAATTAAAAAAAACATGTCCACGGTTATTAAATGGGGCATGTTGTCACACTATATTACGTAGTCACAATGATACAGGCCTATTATGAGATTTTACGCTATAGATTTAAACACAAATTATTAAACAGCAAAATATCAAACCGATTAGTGCTGAATTTAATAAATAGTATAAGTGTAAAAAAGTAATGAAAACTTCATGAGAACAGAGTGAACATTGGTTAATGCAAACAATGAGCAATATAATATTTATTAATCTTTGATAACGTTAGTTAATAAAACGAAAACTGTTCATTATAATTCATGCCAGCTTACGTCCATTAAATAGTATGTACAGGCACAACTTTTGATTTTAATAATTTATTATTTTTTTCTTCAATGATAAATCTTATTTCATTATGTCTGCCATTTTTTTTTTTTTTTCATTTGCAGAAGATTCTGTAAATAAACAAACAAACAAATAAATATTTAGAGTAAACTTTACAAATAAGGTTGCATTAGTTAACATTGTTCAATGCATTAACTAGATTTAACAAAGCAAAACGAATGCTTTAAAGCTTATTGTTAATTAGTTCATGCAGATTAACCAAAGTTAACTAATGGAACCGTATCATAAAGTATAAACATCTAAACATTCATTCATTCATTCAGACCAGAATCAAATCCAAAGACAAACATGATGGAAATACACATAGATAGATAGATAGATAGATAGATAGATAGATAGATAGATAGATAGATAGATAGATAGATAGATAGATAGATAGATAGATAGATGATAGATAGATGTTAAAGCAGTTCTGAACTATTGTAGATGTTTAAAAGCAACCATACAAGAACATCATTGCTAGAGAAACCCAGCTAGCTCCAGTCTGCTTTACATGCTAGCATTCACCTGCAGGCAGTTTAGCCTATTCCTTATTTCATTCTCAAATAAAATACACTTCAAAGACTTTATAGCATTGTACGCTCCCTGAGCCGCTTCTATTTTGCTAGATGCATTTGGCTAAGTTTGGCGACGCATTCATGCGAACAGGAAATGGCTTTGGATGATAAGGTTGCGTTGATGGTCGGGAAGCGAGGATGTGGTGTGGCAGCTGAAGAAAGCTAAAGGGAGGACAATGACAGGGCAAAGCGGGCCCATATAGATGAGGAAAGTAAAGTTCAAACGTTTCAGGTGCCATTTCCCCATTACGATTATCACCCCTACACACACTGATGATAGAGGCAGATAGAGTAAGAGTGTGTTTACTGCCAATATTGCTTTTAAAATACAGCTGCCCTTCAAGGCCTTTGAAGATGGCCATGACATTTGGAGGGAAAAATCTTAAAAGAATTCTCTTTATTGTGATGGCTATTGAATACGACAACAGCAGCATATTCAGTGGCACACGGGGAGCAGCAGCGTCCCACCATACAATTTACTCTGTGGACGTCACAGTCATACAGCATTTCCACAAACCACCCTGAGAAAATGCTGGAAAATATCAGCAGCTCTTTCTGCTGCTATGACATTCCACTTTAGTAAAAGGAAAACTATCTACAAGTCTTATTTCTTTCTTTCTTCTTTTTTTTTTGTCTGCAGACGATTCTGTTTTATCACAGTCATTTTTAGTGATTCTATACTATTCCTGTGCTGTCAAAAGGCTGAATATACCTTGGTAGACAATGTCAAGCACTTTGTGTGTACACATGGAGAATAAGTAAATCTTTCAATCTATTTTGATATTTAGATCAGAGTTATCAATGTGTGTTAATGTTTTTGCACATGCAGTCTCATTGAAAACATCCATGTATCAACCAAGCCAATAATATATTTAGAGACTCATGTTTCCTCTCAAAAACTAATTTTGGTAAATGTTTATGAAATCAGGCCTATGAACTATGAATGTAAAGGAATATTCAATTATTTAACAACCTCATGTAATATGTACAATGTTGCACAATAAAACACTAGCACAGTCAGCTCTAATTTATGCATGATTATTATTATCATAATTATTATTGTGGTTGTTAATAATAATGATGATAATTATCGGCTGTCTGTTTGTTTTTTCTCGTGGACCTTAAAGCATCACAATGTCCTTGCACTAAAATATTGAAACTGCCTGAACATGTTTTTCAAGTCAGCTATTAGTTGAAAATAACTCTGTTTTATTCCAATTTAAAGCCACAATCCTTTTTTTTCTGTAGCAGTTGTTAACCAATTGGTGAGTTTACTCTAGAACCCATTTTCAGTCTCTCCCACATGAGCCGTGGAGCTGATTGATCCCTTTTCTCCACCCCCTCCATCCATTATTCCACCTGATCCCTCAATGAACTCTTTTCTCATGATCCATCTGATTGTTGCCCTCTCTCAAACCCTTGTCTCTCACTTCTTCTACCTCCTACATCCTTTCTTCTCCCTTAAACAGCTCCCACCTCAATTAATCACCTTCACCCATCCATCCCTCCATCTCCTCTTTCCCTTTATGAGACACTTCCAGTAATTGCACTGTTAGCTTAAGGGATGGTCAGGACTTTCCAAAGCAATCAGTGTGATTGGACGGGACTGCACCACTTGGCGTCTGTGATTTGATGTGATTGGATGGGGTTCCTGGAGGGCTTACCTGAAGGAGACAGGAGGAGATCAATCCGAAGGTCTGCAGGCTCCTGTTTGAGGCCTCAGGGCTCAAAGTCATTAACGAGAAGAGAATGTGTTTCAACCATCCAAGTCTTCATATTTCATTTCAGTGACCTGGAACCAAAAAGAAAGTCCACCCCATCTTAATGGTGCATCTTGGTATAGACATACAACTGGAAGAGACATTTTCTTGGTTATATGACTCTCGGTTATATTATTCTGATAATTCATGGAGAATAAAATACAGGAAGCTGATGATTTGTCAGACTGCAGCAACAGAACCATGCAAAAAACATCTTCTAACAACTTAAGGTGGTTAAGCTTGTTTTGGGTACATCCCAGCTCCAAAAAAAAAAAGTAACTCTTTCTCCGCCAACCACTGAATTTTCTGTTATTTATGCATTCTACACTTTTCTGGGTTCCACATTTTCACTTTTATACATTGAGGAGTGCTATTACGAATCCTAAAAACACAGGTGAGGAAGATGCAGAAACTAAGTATCTCATATGTAAGCAGATTCATATGAAAAAAATGTGATCATCAACAGCATATAAATGATCAGCATATAACAACATATAAACAGCATATAAATGAAATAAGCCTTATGTTACGGAGAGAAATGTCGATCCAGTAGGTGATAAAGGACTGTGTAACAAGCAATCTACTGCATCTTTGCTTTGACCACCATATTGTATATTATTTAGATACAGTATTTTATAAAAAATAATTTTTCTCAGATTTTTGCTCAAAATGCTGCTGTGTTGATAAAGTTTTTTTTTTAAGTAAATGTTTTGTTCTTTATTTTGATGTATTGCGTGTTAATATATCCCTGCAACAAAATATTCTGGGGCCCATGAAATTTTTTGTGAAAATAATAACAAAATATTTTTTCAAAATTACTGGTAGTTAAAGTTAGTTAAAGTTAGTTTGTTAGTAACACAGCTTAAGTTAGGCTGATTCAAAAATGATACAAGCAAATCTGATTGTTTAGAGGAGTTTTGACCAGATGGTTATCTAGCTGCACACCAGATTGACCAGCTTAAGCTTGTGTGTTGGTCTTGAATGCCAACCAAGGACTGGTTTGATTATTAGGAGGCTTGGAGACCAGCTGGCAGCTAGCTTAACTAGCTAAACCCCAACTTGATTGGGTTTGGTGGCCAAATATACCAGCAAAGTGAAAAGTGACCAGACATACAGCCAAGGATGGTGACCTATACTCAGAATTCATGCTCTGCATTGAACCCATCCAAAGTGCACATACACACACAGCAGTGAACACAAACACAATGAACACACACACGGAGCAGTGGGCAGCCATTTATAATGCGTCACCCAGGGAGCAGTTGGGGGTTTGGTGCCTTGCTCAAGGGCACCTAAGTCGTGGTATTGCCAGCCCAAGACTCGAAACCACAACCTTAGGCCACGACTTCCCCCAAAAAAACACCAAATTTCCACCATAATACTTTCTAATGCTCAAGTTGGTCTGGTTTGATGGTATAGAGGTGGTTTTGAGCATCTGAGACTTGAACATTAGCTGGCAACTATCCAACTTCACCAGTTTTGGTGGCCATCTATATCAACAGACCACCTTAGGCTGGTGTGTTGGTCAAAACCATTTAAACTGGATTTAACAGCAAAGCAGATGCTTCACCTCTGTTGGTGTGATTTTTCAGACCATAATATTTAGCTTTGCACACTATATTGTTATTTAGTGAAAGTAACATTACCATACATTTCCATAGAATTTTTTTTTAAGTGAAAACATGCCTACGCTATACAAAATTTTTTTTCTCCAGTACTGTTTTCAAGGTACTTGGAAGGATGAAAGTGTGCATGTGTGTGTGTGTGTGTATAAATAAGGAGGACGAATCAAGGGAGAAAAGAAATGAAAGAGCCAGAGAAAATAACAAGAGAAGAGTGCAACAATAAGCCTGAGCTGCATAGGCACAAATTGGCGTATCCAGCACAGGCTCTGCCATTATGTCTTAATGCATTGAAAACTGCAAGTGTCCATGCAGACCTCTAAACCAATGCATCACCATGGCAACCAGGCCCAGAGTAAAATGACAGTGTCTCTGTGTGTTTAGGAGAAATTGTGTGAAAGTATTGTGCATGAAGTGTGCGTATGGAACATCTTTACTAATTTGCACCACACCGGTCTCCTCACAATGGGCACCCTGTTATTGATGCATTATTTTCCATTTACAGTCTGAAGGACACAGCGGTGCACTTCAAAGATGCTACCAAATCACAGCGCTGAAGGATTGTGTCAAGAAGGAATTGAAAATGGGTTTCTGATGCCCTTTTAAAGCACAAGAAAACAGCAGCTGAGCATAGGAGAGATGTCAAAAGAGTGAAGCATAATGTCAGGAGTTTTGAAAACAACAGCACGGGATAATTTATTCATGTTCGCGTTTTTGTCTTTTTCCTAATATTCACAAAGGAGACAATATAACAGCTGAGAAAATCTTTCATATAAAGACAATGGTTCTCAATTCCAGACCCCACTCTGCACATTTTGTATGTTTCTCTTATCACTTCAGACTTGTGTTCTATTCGACCATAATTGCCCTGCGAAGTGAACATCACAGTTTCAGTTTGAAGAAAGCATATATGTTCCATTCAAAGACAAGAATTTAAATTGCAATTATTTAAAGAGGTATATAATTTCACATTTTTATAGCAATAATTTGTCTGTGTATGAAGTGAAGTGAAAGTGACATTCAGCCAAGTATGGTGACCCATACTCAGAATTTGTGCTCTGCATTTAACCCATCCGAAATGCACACACACAGAGCAGTGAACACACACACACACACTGTGAGCACACACCCGGAGCAGTGGGCAGCCATTTATGCTGCGGCGCCCGGGGAGCAGTCGGGGGTTCGATGCCTTGGTCAAGGGCACCTAAGTCGTGGTATTGAAGGTTGAGAGAAAGCTGTTCATGCACTACCCCCACCCACAATTCCGTCCGGCCCGAGACTTGAACTCACAACCCTTCGATTGGGAGTCCGACGCTCTAACCATTAGGCCACGACTTCCCATGATGCTGCTGCAGTAGCACAAATCCGTAAATGAATGTTCCAAAGTGATGTAAACTTCAATGGATTTCCCGTGCTCAGGGAGTATGCAGCAATGAAGACTGCTTAGGGACCTTGTCAATTCAAGCACAGTTCATGCATGGAGCTCTCTTCTAAAGAGCTGGAGATCTGAATCAGGTGTGTTAAATAAGAGAGACATGCAAAATATGCAGAACAGGGGGGCGCCAGGACTGGAACTGAGAACCACTGATGAAAGAGACCTGTCTGTGATTTTTCTTTACTTTAGCCCCAGGAGGTTAAAGGTCAAGTCCAAGAACTGGAGGTCTTAGGTTAGAAAGAGACAATCACAGTCAGTTAGGCCAGGCTAACCGTGTCACTTCCACTCTCTCTGATCTCATTCTACCCACGATCATACAGAGTGGCCAGTTCTGCGCCGCTGCCTGACCCTTGTGCTGGAGTATCAGACCAGGTCCCAGCACAACTGACACATTTCACAGTCATTATAAATCACTGGGGTGGGATGTCCATTGATAGATCTATCTGTTGAGGAGCGAGCTCGAGAGATTAATTAAATAAGCATTTTAGGCAAGCAATAGAATTTGTGTTCATTGTTTCAACTGGCCAAATAAAAATCTAATTGACCCAGTTCAATCCAGCAGCACTGGTGTAGTTAATGTATTTCAGCGAGCCGTAAATAAGCATAGTAAATGAGCAGGAAAAAAAATTATGTGCTTTCAATGGACCAAACACTGATATTTTCTTCATTAATTTGGACTGTATAGCATGCATGCATGCAGAAACACACACCTGTCCGTGTTTGATAGGATATGCATAAATTGTAATATATAAAAAAAAAAAAAAACTTTAGATTAGAAAATACAAAAGCAGCGGGTGGTCTGCCATCAGTATGCAGTTGAAACAAGCCCCAGACAATTATCTATTGATTACATTTCTAAATCCAACAGTGCAATTTAATGGGCTTTAGCTGGTAATTTAGCTGGAAAGTTTCTTTGGCAAGAAGGAAACACAGATATTTTTGTTGAGAAGATTAGTTTAATCTATTACCCTCTGAAATCACAAGGCAATTAAACAATTGTCTCATTAAGAAAGAAATACTATGAACTCACTTAATTCATAGCACAGGTCACAGCAACAAGTTATAAACATAAACATCTCTGTAAAACAAGGTCGCGATTAAAAAAAAGAAATGCTATGGTAAAAAACCTGTTTGGGATAGTTCTAAACTAACTAACCTACAAATACAAATTCTGTCATCATTTACTCATCCTCAAGTTGCTCCAAAGCTGTATGAGTTTCTTTCTTCTGTTGAGCACAAAAGAGTATAATTGAAAGAATAATGGTAAGCAAACAGTTGACGGTTGCCACTGACTTCTATAGCATGGGAAAAAAAGAAAGAAATAATAAATAATCTCTTGGAACAACTTTAAGGTGAGCAAATAATGAATTTTCTTTCATTGGGAGAACTATCCCTTTTATTGGTTAATGATAAGTTCCCTTACTATATAATGTGGAAAATCTCAACATTTTCATCTGTACAAAAACATACAGTAATGGGTAATTTTCTAATCTAGCTTTTCAAAAGAGCTAGATTAAAAGTCTCTCTTAAGCAATCAAGCTATATTCTAACCTGTATAGTGTAGTGTACTGCAGGGATGGCATTTTTGTAGGGCAAAACCCTGTGTGTGTGACATTCTGTCCCCTACTTATAGTCAGTTATCCATAATAAATGTGACTGATCAAACTACCACTAAAATCAGGCTAAAATCCCATCCATTGCTCAAGAGCAGCTTTTGAAGCTCAAATACAACAGGAGCATAATAGCGCATGAGCAATGTGAATAACACAATTACGCACAACCTTGAAGCTGCAAGCTGGGTTATTTATGACGGTGGTCAGATATAATTAAACATTGATCGAGTCTCCTGACAGCCTGTGGTGAGAGTTAGATTGACCCTGCATTGAAATAATATACCATCCTAATGAATGATCAGTGATACGCGGAGGTACTAATGCCGCAGAAATTTGGCTAAGCGTGTCCTTTCAACATGGAGAAACGGCCAAGGAGAGAAAACGATTAGGCATTCTGTGTGATCGTTCTTTTGAAATTATGGATCTGTCATGAGCGGACAATACCACTGACAAATACTGTAATGGGGTGACATCAAACCAGAATGAGAGCGCGACAGCTGACAAATTAGCTGCACTTTGCATGCTCTCCTTCTTTTTAACTTTCTTTTCATCTCTTTCATGGCACCTTACCTTTACGCTTTTTGTAAGGTGTCTTCTAAATCAGAGGTTCTCCTTCAATTAAGAATCGGGTGTCGATCTAACTCAACACCAAATTTGTCTGAAAAGATTTATTAATGCAAAACATTTAACTGTCTGTACAGCACTTGTAAGTGGTCAGAAATTACTTCCACAACTCCACACACACGCATGCACACGCATACACACACACACACACGTTTGTTTTTGTAAAAAGTGGGGTCATCCCTTAGGCGTAATGGTTCTTATACTGTACAAACTGTATATTCTATGGCCCTACACCAACCCTAAACCTAACCCTAACCCTCACAGGAAACTTTGTGCATTTTTACTTTCTCAAAAAAACTCTTTCTGTATGATTTATAAGCGTTTTGAAAAATGGGGACATGGGTTATGTCCTCATAAGTCACCCTCTCCTTGTAATACCGGTGTCATTCCCATGTCATTATACAGAGTTGTGTCCTGATTCGTCACAAAAACAAGAGCACACACACACACACACACACACACACACAAATAATAAGTAATATTTCAAAGCAAGATTTTTTTTTCAGGATTCAATTTCATGCATAACTAAAAAAAAAGTATTAATTTAATTGTTTTATTATTTAAATATCACTGATCACAAATTTCAGTAGAGTACATCCACAGTTGTTTTGTCCATTCTTTCCGGTGACAAAACAACTGTGACAGTAATGAAAAATGGTGGGGGTCAGACGCTGGCTGAAGGTAACATGAGGCGGATTCCCATTTTGGACGCACACTTCACTCACGACCGTGTTGCTTACGGCTGACTGACCCCTCTGTCACTTTTCTGCTCTTCCTCCCGCCAACTTGCAGACGGTGTAGAGCACCGAGAGGAGGAGAAAAAGAGGAAAATGGCACTTATTGCAAAGCCGTGACAAGAGAAGCCATCGATTTCAGAGTGGAATTAATGAAGGTCCAGTCAGCATTGACAGAGCCGTGGCAGCTTCAGAGGAATTATATTGAGCACTTTGCAATCGTGGCTATTAGACTAGAGATAAAGTGTGTCCATTGATGACAGAATAAAGGATTCAAGCTGTTAAAAAGGCATTAATTAAAAAACAATTTGATCAAATGCTGTTTTACAAGAGACTGGACCATTGTTTGATTTCACCCTAACTCAAACTGAACTTTGTCAAAACTTTAATGTTCTGTCCGCCACGTCTGACCATTTATTTCAGTCAATCTTTTGTGAAACTGAAGTTTATTACATATCTGGATGATGAATCAAACCAAACGTAAGGCTTTATTTACAGTTAGCCACGCCAATGTGACTTTATTGCGACAAAATCCATAAAGAAACTTTTTTGTGTGTGTGGATAATTTTCTTTTCAGCTTGACAGCGTGCAATTAGAAGTCATTTGGTGCTTTTTTCTAAAGCCTGATCATGTATTTTGCAGAACAGTGGGGCTTAACTTTAGTCTTGAAGGTCGAGTCAAATCGGCGCATGCCAAAAGTGAAGCAGTGGTTTCATCATGCTTTAAAATGACTGATAAAACTCACTGAAAAACTCAAGCAGTTGGGAGTCACATCCAGCAAAAGCTTGAACGCAGCAGCTGATGTGAACTGGTGCAATGGAAAATTTTTTTATCTAATTTAAAACTTCTGCTACAGACACAGATTCCACAAATCATGTAGCTTGCTGAGGAGATGTAAGCTATTTCTTTTCTGCAATCTGACTTAAGATTTTTGCCTGCCAGATGATAAAAGAGGTAAAAACATCTTAATGAAAGACGGCTGTGAGACATATTTAGGGACCTGCATACTTGGGCCAATGCTGGCGAAATGCTTCCACTTCAGGTCTTTTGTCTTTAAAAGCGATGCTGTTTTACTCAAAATGTCTTCAAAGGAGCTACCAAAGATGAGCATAACCAATGTCCATCACATATGCAGACTGACATCTAAAAGCTTTATTTTTCTTCATCTCACTAACAATCATAATTAGAATCAAATAAAATGGCAACAATTTAAATTTCAGCCTGCTAGGTTAGCTGATTTCCTTAATAGTCTTTAGCTTTGGCTATATGTTCAAGACTTTCTCCAGCAAGCGTATGCGATGAAACCTGTTTTCCTGGTAATTCATGTGATATTTGGCATAAAACCTATATAAGCAATCACCTACCAACAATCCATAACACCCTAACAATCTCCTAGCAATGCTCTAAAAACAACTCACAACACCTAAATGTGTACAAATTATATTTTCTTCAGAAAGTGACAACCAGAAACAGTTTACCACTAGCTAATTAACTTCATTTATTATTTATGTATATATTTTAAATAAAAAATAGGCAACACAAGGCCATAAACTACAATAACGGCATTACATGCTACTGTATAATCACAGCAATTATACTGTACATTTCTAAACTAAAAATCTATGGTAAAATTACTGTAATTCACAACCTTTCATGGCTTATTTATTATAATATATAAATGTTTAAAAATAAATAGATACATGAATAAAATAAGACAATTATAATAAAAAAAATAAAAATAAAATCAATCCTTAATGTTCCATTATGTACTGCGTTTGGAATTTAATGACGCCCCCTAACCTATACTTCGAACGACTTGCATCAGATGTCCTGTTCAGACCATCTGACAACCACAGCCAGCAAAACACCCAAAAACGGACCCACTTTATATTAAGTGGCCTTAACTACTATGTACTTACATTTTAATTAATAATTTAGTACAATGTACTTATTGTGTACATACATGTTTTTACATTGTACTTATATTAAAAAACTACTTGTAATTACATCTGTATTTAATTTATGTAATTACATTTATAATTACACTGTTGACCCATACTTTACACCTTAACCCACCCTTAAACTTACCCATACCTCCAACCCTCTCCCTAACCTTACCCCTATCCCACCTCAATAGCAGCAAAGGTGTTTTACAATACAATATGAACACAATAAGTACATTGTACTTATTTTTTATGTAAGTACATAGTAGTAAAGGCCACCTAATATAAAGTGGGACCAGATTTATTAATGTTGTTAACGGCTATTTACCCCCCAGTTTTCTCACAAACATTTTTGTGAGAAACACCAATAGGATTTTCAGTCTCAGCACCTGTCCTTGATCTCCAGCCATTTACAAATGCAAAGCCATGATTTATTTTTCCATTCCCTGTCAGAAAAAGAGATGCTCGTGGCATCAGCCTCAGTGGCTCCACAGCTGGACCTTTCATACCATAAATATATCCTCCAAAAGAAGGTGCCAATATTGATTAAGGAGAAGAAGTGTCCCACTTTGACCTGGATTAGAGAGGTATTAGGTGGAGTGGGCTGTGTGCCGCGAGCCATCTCCCTTCATCGCCGCTGCTAATGTGGAGGCATAGCTCTGCTTGCATCTAAATGTTTCATTATGGCGCGAGCGGAGATACCAATTTCTGTCCCTACTGCCGACCACTTCTCCCGTGGGGGGAGGGGGGAGGGGGGGCAAAGCTTGACAAATTGAAATAAATGAGAGTGCAGAAAAGGTAGTGGGGGAGGCCGCTGGTCTAAGATGTTGGGGGAAAGAAGGAGGTGGGACACTTATTACATGCATCTCACTCTTTCTGTCTCTTACTTTACTTCTTCATTTCCTCCTTTTTTTGTTGGAAAAATAATGATTGTTATTTGATTGCTATTGCACACGACCTTCATCTAGCTATGACAGTGGTTGGATAGACATTTGGATGGTCATTTGTGTATGCTGAAACCTTTGTAGCCCCCATTTCCCAGAGTTCCATCGCTAGCGTGTGAAGATCAAAAAATTATGTTTTTCTTGATCGCCTTGGTTTGAACTTCCGTATTCAAACAGTGGACGTGACTGGAGAAGTTAAGCTTCTGATGCAAGAAAAGTTTGCCTCGCTCATGCCTACAGATCAAAGATGTTCAGTGGGATAAGCAGCCAGTGTTTGTCAGTAACAGTCTATGTAAAACATTTTGAAACCAGGAGTAAATAATGCATCAAATGAGTGGTAAAAATATGAAAGTAAAAAACAAGATTTTTGCACCTAAAGAATTCAGAAATAATTCTTAGCTATGTCTGGAAAATTATGAAATACCTGAATTCCATCATATCTAAGAATATATACATATATACATACACACACACACACACACACACCCACACACATATAGTTTAAACTTTAAAGAGGAAAAAATATATACATATATCAATTATTTTATTTCTTATGTATTACTTATTCTTTATATATTTATATATCTTACATTTATATTATATATTTATTTATATACTTATGCAAAAGTATATAATGTATATAAAAAGCAAATGTTCATTTAAGCAAATAAGCCTACTTGTTTTCATTTTTGCAGCTTATCAGTCATCAGAACTCAATCTAGATCCTCATGTGAGGTGACGGCTACAGGCAGAGATGCTGGAACACAGTGGATGGATGGACTGAATTGCACGGATCAATCCTGCCAGACTGACAGTGATGGGAAATATTATAAATAACATCACAGTACATTGTGCTTTTCTTCAGTTCTATTCCATTCTAATTCGTCAATAAAGAAAACAATAAATAAAAAATAATGGGGTGAATTACAAGTGTTACTTTAAATGTAATGTTTCCTTCAAAAGCAATTTAAAAGAATAGTTTGCCCAAAAATGAACATTTTACGAAAACTGATTCACCCTCAGGCCATCCGGAATGTAGATGAGTGTGTTTCTTCATCAGAACAGATTTTGAAAAATTAAGCATTACATCACAGTAAGAAACAAATCCATCATTAACATATTTTAACTTTAAACTTCTAGCCAAAAGACAAGTCTATAACCCATAGTAATGTTGTCCTCTCAAGATCCACTCAAATATTTGTTTAGAACTGTTTTTGTTGTAAATGATGCTTGATTTGTGCATGTTTTGCAACTTATTCACTGGAGAAAGCAATGTTATGGATAGAGAAGTCATTTTTTAGCTGGAAGCAATGGTTTGAAGTTATAAATGTCTTAAAGACACAGTATGTAATTTTCACCACTAGAGGGTTCATATTCAAAACAAACAAAGAAACAAAGGTGTAGTTTACCACAGTCGACCGCTTCTGCTCCTTCCAGTTCTATGTTATGACAATTGTTGCACACTGCAGTAAGCTACATCAATATTAGAATATCATATTAATAAATGCTGGATGCTGTGTTGCTAGATGCCATGCAATTGAGTTAAAAGGGTTGGTTGATTGTGATTTTTCTTTTAAAATTCTGACAGTTTAATGTCAGAAAAACGGCCAGTAGGGACTATAAAAAGCTACTTCCCTGGTTTGTGACATCACATACCCTGAAATTTACATAATTTACATGCTCCCCGGAACACACAACTAAACTAAACTCACAGAAATCAATTCGGTTTCTCTTTACTCACCTCAAATATCACTGCGTCAAGTACGACCTTCTTAAATCTAAAGTTCAGTGTTGCTCTTGTTAGCTTTCACAGAAAAAGCGACCAATTTCATTTTAAATGAAAACGTAATTACCGAATGTTTTTCATCAGCTACAAAAGAAAGCGATCATCGTCAAATATTTATTTGAAAGTCTTTGCAAAGAAAGAAAAAGTTACTGCATTGATTTAGATAATACATAAGCACTGAGCCGAAGAGAGTCAGATTGTTTGAGCAACTCTTATAATGACGTTTATCTGTGAAAATTCTCTTTGAAAATATTCCTATTAAAGCCTGTGAGAAAACCATTCCCTGTAGTGTCCACTATCTAAATCTATAATGTCTATGTTTTTGTGTAACATAGAAGATAAAAGGCATAGTGAATGAGTCTGAAGTGAACGGCTGGGATTAGTAAGCTTTATGTGTCTGAATTGAGCTTTTAATTATTCAAAGCCTGTTACTGAGAGAGAAACATGTTGAATTCACATTGTCAACGGCCCCTTTGTTTTTATAGTCGATGCGTGTGAGCGACAAACAAAACATGAGTGAAATGTTCAACTAATCCGAAGAACATTCCAGAAAAAAAATGTCTGTCAACGTTCGAGGCTTAAAAGGAGGTTTATCTGCTAAACATTGTGTGTGTGTTTTTCTTTGAATCAAATTGCGTCGCAATTCATTAGACAGTGAATCAAACGAAGCTGAGTGGTGAAGCGCTAAAGCTCGCTCACCGTCTCGTTCCAGAGCCCTGGGAATCGGAGTTATAAAAATATCACATATTGGTATGCTGTGCAGACAGTTCCAGGTATAATTTAGGATGTGCTCTGTCAGTATTCACTGACATCAGCCCTCCCACATCCCCAAAGGTCTCTCGCTCTTCCGTGGAAAGTCGCGAGTGCACATTCACGCGGCAGTGTGCTCTAGTTACCACAGCAACCGGGCTAAAGCAGTTTATTGTACATTCCATGCACAGTTCCCGACCCCTCCGTCCTCAAGAAGTCAATCAAAGACACCTTTTCCCATTTAATTCTATGCTAAAAACATTAAAAGAGCTATTTTAGCCATTGCACATATCTAGAATCGAATAAACGAGTGTCAGTCTAACAGCATCAGTCCCCTCTTAATGTAAACAACAACAACGATGACACCACAAAGGTAAACAACTCATTCATTTTTCAGTTGCCGTTCTGGTAATGACAGAATGATGCAAGCATCTGAAAGGCCCATTGAAATCTGACATCTGTGACACATCAAACAAATGTGACACAACAGATCTGTTGTTTTATGTGCCATACACCTACTGTGGTTCAGCTGGAGGAGTGTGAAAATGGCTGTATAGAGTCACTGTCCTATCTGGAAGACTCATAATTGGGATGTTAGGTTAAAAAATAAAATAATAATAATAATAATTTTTCATTGAACTTCTATACTTCTATTTAAAATTTAGACTGTCTGGGAAGTATATGTGTGTTTCTTAAACTAAAGACACTTTTGGCCCTTGTGCTTTTAGAAAATAAGCTCTCCTAAAGCATGCACTTTTTATTTGCCTACTAACCTTATGCAACTGCACATATACATGCAGCAGAACCATCACAGCCATCACATCCCAGATTATGCATTGCATTTGACAACAGTTTGTATTTTAAATACTATTTCATGGTATTTCTTTAATATTTTGCACTATTAAAAATAAAGTTTTCAAAAGGGGTTTCTGCAGCAATGTAATAGAATAATAAACAGATTATTTGTAATTAGTGTGAAGAACAAATTTAAAGAACCTTTTTTGGAATGGAAAGGTTTCATGGATGTTTTAGGTTCTTGTATGGAACCAAATATGCAAATGAAGGAAGGTGTGTACAATAAACATCATTTTCAAACTTTTCCATCATTTGACAAAATTAGGCTACAGCTTGATTTGAAATGCACAATGTGAATAATATAAATATCCACAAAATACACAGTATAAATATTCTACTAATATGTATTTTTTTTCTTTACACTTAATCTCAAGCTGTTGTCTCCTCTGTAGGCAAGATTAATTTGGCAAAAAAAAAAAAAAGCATAAAGCAAAGGTCACCAAGACTTAAGGATTTATATAAAAATTATAAATAATTCTTTATACTGTAATTATTAACATTTTTATTTATAGTTTTACATTTTTAAATTCTGGATCTGGACCAAGAATCAAGAATAAACAAATAATAATAATAATAATAATAATTATTATATATACATAATATATATATGTGTGTGTGTGCGTGCGTGTGTGTGATAATAAAATGTTAAGCTATTAGTTTTAATTAAAAAAATAACTCATCACTGTCTGAAGTTTAATAAAAAAAAAAAAAAACATAATTCAGCTGTAAATTAAATTTCTATCATTATTTACCCACCATCATTTTGCTCCAGTCCTTTATGCTGTTGCGATTTATTAATTTTTTTCTGTGGAAACAATCTTCAGCTATTTTCCATACTATTTTCCATAGACCTGTCAAGCTACAAAAATTACAAAATTAGAACCCTAAAAAAAAAAAAAAGAAAAACAGAAAAAGAGAAAGAAAAACAGAAATAGAGAAAGAAAAACACGTCGCTGGTCACTGATTATTGAATATTATTGTATCATAATATTTTGTTGTGCCATTGAGGTATGCAGAATAATGTTTGACATTTATGGGCTTAAATAGAGCATCGCGTTAGTTCAGTCAGGCCACGTTAGTCACACTTGCATCAGCTGACAGTCAGCTGTTCCTGACGTGTACCAATCCAGTCTTGAAACTTATCTGCACTTGCCATGCTGTGTTAGATCACCTGTGGATTTAAAGCATGCCTTACAGTATTTTTGATCTGATTCCATTCTTCACTTTCTAGTTGGGATTCTCACTGCTCTCCATAAACAGTGAAAATGTGTTGGTGGAGGGAGCAATGACCTTGCTGAGACTTTTGCTTGCTCAAAACTTCCCAGAAACCACAGTTTTTCTTACCTACTTATGATTTTGAATTGGTTTCCTTTTTATTCATAAATATGTGTAACCCAGGTATATTCCCCTCAAAGTTAAATAAAAAGTATTTAGGACTCTTAATAATAATGTTTATTGGGTACTGAATTCATAGTTCATTAAAATGTGTATATGGGCATCTACCCCTTTAAGAGCATCGTTTATGTTATAGTTTGGTTGTAATATACATGTGCAAAACGTGGGTTTTACTAACAAGTTAGTTTTGTCCGTTATTCATTGGTGAATAATTGTTTAAGCCCGCCTGATATCTACGTAATGTGAAGTTTGATTGGTTCTTGAGAGTGGAGGGGAAAAGGAGAGAAGAAGAAAGAAAGCGAACGGGACAGGTGTGTGTCAAAGCGCGCCGTTGTATGTGTGAGAGAATCGCGATTAATCCGGATAGGATTGATTGATTTTATTTATTTTTTAGCAACGAAAAGTATTGAAATAGTTTATTTAGCAGTATTTGTTTTGTTTTCACAAAGTTCGCTGGCTGTAAGCTGAATGCTGAGTTAACTTTCTGTTTGTCAGTACACTTGTGTGAGTTCCAGACGAGTTAGTGCTTACTACAAACGAAATAGTGATTACTAAAGTGAACTTTTAATATCAACGTGAATAACGGTGATAAGGAGAAGTTTAGCGACTGGACATCCAGGTAGCGCCCTGAATTACCGAGAGATTCAGGGTTCCCCTGGCAACGAGGGATCGCGAGGTTCGTTAGGACGTGCATATCAGTGAGAACGAGGGATTAAAGTTTCCTAACAAGGGAGGACTCTTCACTACGGTTAAGGTATTTCAGTTTAATATTTATTTGGCTCTTCGGAGTGAAGCGGCCAATTATCTTTTTTGTTTTGTAGCCACAACGCACGCGAGCAACGGTTACAGGCCTGCAACGAGGGGTGAGCGTGATTGGGTGTGTATGTGTGTGTGTGTGGGCCCACGTGAGTTAATGTGTTTATCTGTCAAATTATAACTGCTGCTTTATTTGCAACAAGGGGTTTGATTTATTGATATTCCTTTTCTGTTAAAGGGAAGTTTCTTATATTTACATGTAAATAGATGGGCATTTAAAACTGTGTTGTTAAGAACCATATTGAGAGACATTTGATTTATTATTTGGTAAAAAGAGTCATACTCAACAGCTAACTTTAATATTCCTCTGTAGATTGACATACAATTGTGAAAGTACATTTATCTGAGATTGTGTATCATTTAATATTCTAACTGCCCAATTGTGCTCATTTTAAAAGAGGCAGTTAATTGTAGTTTACTTTTTATTTATTCTGCCTTTTTGTTTCATATTTTCTATTTTTCATTTAAATTCATATTGGTTTTAATAAACATTGTAATCGTTTTACTTGAAGTGATTTCATCGAGTGGTTGAGTTGAAGGTTAATCTGAATATTTTGTATTGTGTTAATTTATATTAACATAAAAAGTCAGGGTTATAGCTACACATAGGGAATAGTGTTTGTGCTGAAGGGTGTTAAGAGAGTTCCCTTATAATAAGTCGAGAGACTGCAAAGTTTGAACCCGAGTACCCGCCTTAAAAGCTCAAGTACATCATTACTGAGAGGGAAGAGGGTGCTACATATGCATAAAAATAGTTCTCCCACTCAGCTCTCAGTGCTGTTTAAAAGAAGTCATATGCCCATTTTTTGACTCTTTTAACTTTAATAAATTAAGTTTGACTAAGTTTGAATGGAGTTTCACACTAAAGCAAAGTGTGCAACCAAGGCTGAACATAACTTGGCTATTAAAATCAAATAACAATTACAAAAATTAAAGTGGTATTTACACATCAAGTCTCTCATGAACTTTCAAGGTCACAATCTTTTCCCATTTCTGCTTGCAGAATTACAAGAATATTATATCTATTGCTTTTTCTGTATTGCTTTTTCTTTTTCTTTTACTTTGCATTGAAATATTCCTCAACTTTTCTCAATTTTCAGAAAATGTTCTCTGTCTACCCTAAACAGTGTTTCTTCATTTCTCTCTCTCTCTCTCTCTCTCGCTCCTCCACAACATTCCTTTCCACACACAAATACAAACATTTACTTTGATTTACTGCATTTTCATAGCACAAATTGATGTCTGCTCAGCCATAAGATTGCATCCTCTCAGTCTTCTCCACTATAATTGGCCTGTGAAATGCGTCTACCTGCTGTGATGACGACATTTTTAAAACAGAAAATCATTGTTACAAAGCTTTGTTTAGCTGGAGAATGAGAATGAGTTGCTCGTTATGGCTGATCTGTGGAGATGGTTAAATTTGAGAAGCTCAGGGCAGGCAGAGAGACATTAGCTGTCTGTTTGACATAAAAGGCTCAGTGCACATCCTAATCGCTTGGGTAAATGATTATGCTTTTTGTGACACGATTTTGCAACACAGCAGAGTTTTGTCACTCAGTTTAGACTACATTCTATTCTTTAAATACTAAAGAAGTCGTGGGAAGTTGTGGCTTAATGGTTAGAGAGTTGGATACATAATCAAAATGTTGCGAGTTCAAATCTTAGACTGGCAGAAATTGTAGTTGGGGGGAGTGAATGTATGGCCATTTCCAAACAAACAGACAGTTTCACACAAGAACAAGTTTGAGATCTGTGGTTAAAACTCGCCTGATTCCACCAACATGTCCCGGTTCTTTTATCTTAACTGAGACAAACATGCAATATGGCAATTGTTGAAAAATAAATCTTGCATATTAGCGGGATAAATCTTTAAAATAATATAGTTTTTAATCTGTTTGTAACTAAATAAGCTACATTTACAATACCGATATTCTCCGATTTGATAAATCAAGGTTCCAAAAGCGTATTGCAGTCTTGCCATAGAAGAACCAATTTGGGTTCTCCATGAACCTTTCGGTGAACAGTTCTTAAAATAACCTTTTATATTTATTCATTTTTATTTAAGCTTAATCAAAGTTTCGGGCTTTCTCCAAGAGCTGTACTTGCATAGCTACAAAAATAGCCGCCAAGATGGCCGTCGATTGAACAGATTTGCCAAAAGGACTTGGTTTCTGCTTTATGTCAAACAATTGACAACAAGTCTGAAAAACCATTGTGGTCCTCCATGTCCCTCATGTACATGTGGTGGACACACTTTAAAAACTTCTCAATGAAGCAGAGAGCTTTTACCCCACCTGAGAAGCTCACACATTTTAAGTGAAAAACAAAAATGACATTGTGTTTGCAAGGTGTGGCAAATCCACTTTTCACATCAGAGAGGTCAGGTGCCGTCCACTCCACGTGTAGTGACCACAAATCCAAGATGAGCGGCACCTCAAATGCCACAGCAATCTGAACAGCTTACACCACTGTGCTAGGGATTTATCATGCATCCAGTACATCCAAACAGCAGCCGGACAAGCAATTCATCCATTTTCACAGTGAGAATTATCATTGTGCCTGTGGGAAAAGACCTGAAACTCGAGCTCAGTGCCATGGCAACTGTTAACTTATGATTCTGGGGCTCTTGTGTGTGCTTGAGAGGCATGAGGATGTGGAATATGAAACGCAGAAATGGGAAGGACACAGAAGACCCTGGAGTGCTTAGAGGTGAATGCCCAAATAACTTTCTGCTGCGAATCCTTCCTTCCCTTTTATTTTCTCCTTCCGTTTTCCTGACCTCGCTCTCTTTTGTCACCTCTATCAAGTATGGGCCAGCGGTTAGCAACACAGGTGCTTAAAGGAAGTGTCTGCGATGAAATGGCAAGGGATGAAAATGGATGGAGGTTTGCAGAAAAACGATGACCCTTCAAACTCAGTTGTTCTCGAGGCTAAAGACTAACTAAAGACTTAAAAGAGTGTTTGATACAAAGCAAGTGGATTATTCAGGGTTTCTGCATCATTAGCCCTGAGGTCAAAGATGATTCTATATTAGATTGAACATATCAGTAACATTAGTCATAGCAGTTATCAGTCTTAGTTTGATATTACCAACTGAATAAATCATATTACATTTAGTCTTGCTAAGACATTGGACCACAGCAACATATGGAGTATGAAAAGCTGTATTTGTGTAAAATTTCAGTGTAAATCCAACATAAAAAATAAAATAATTATATTAAATACAAATCATACATATAAAAATGTTAATATATGTTATTAATATTAATTAGACGGACGTACGGACAGATATATATAACTATGTATAATATATATAATAAAATATATATACAGTATAATAACTTTAGACAGACAGACAGACAGACAGACATATAGATAGATAGATAGATAGATAGATAGATAGATAGATGATAGATAGATAGAGAGATAGATAGAATAACTTTAGACAGATAGACAGATAGATAGAATAACTTTTGTACATCTCAGATTCAAGGGTGTGCAGCAAACCTCCAACAGGCCTTATTAGATGCGTGCAGGTACCATCGGTCTTGGGTCAGTGCTCAGCTCACCCACATTGTCCGGGGTTTGAAGGCTGCTGAGATCTGGATAGGGGTCACACCAGGGTCAAAACACCAATCGAGGAGACAGAGACAACAAAGCATTCTCACAAGAAGACATCTGAACACAAGGAAAACCGGCCTGGTTGGGATCACATCTCTGAAGACACATATGATGAAAAATGTAAGTAATATACATGATATGACTGATTACAGCCGATAAAGAATTGCAGAACTGAACCACCACAACACTACTAAAGGAGAAAATAAATAGCTGCAATTCAACCGAACTGTTATCAGAAACCCAACCAACCTTGTGATTGGCTGTTTAAGTCCAACAAACCAAAGCTGTCTGTGTCACAACTCAAATAACACGAATAAACAGCAATACGCTTTGAAGATTAGTTTAAATGAAAAAGCTTTGATGGAAAAACATGAAAAACCCTTATCGCTGCAACTGTTTGACTATGTTTCCGAATTAGACTATAAACGGCTAAGTGTAGCCATTGTGAAAAGTTCCTTATCAGCTAATTCAGGAGAGAAAATTACTGCTTTTCAGAAGTTCTCCCCGCTCTGTCTAATTGACACTCAAGAGTGAAACAAACACTGTAGTGAAGTGCTAACTATATGAGAGCCACCTAAATGAGACCAGTCTCATTAGCAAAAGCTCTTTTTTTAGACCGTCCTCATATCAAACTAGCATTTCATACGATCTGAATTTGAATAAAACTCATCTATGGAAGCACAGATCTCACTTTGCTCTCTTTACAGAAAAAATGCATGATTAGATTCTCATTCATCTACAGAAAAGCAACAAATGAATGCTAGTTAGTCTATGAACAAGGGTTTAATGACAGATTTATTGAACTAAACGAAGGTATTTACAGCGTTTAAAACGGCATATTGAGGTTAAAGGTTAATTAGAGGAAGAGAAAATTCCATAGTAATGCAGAAATGTATTAGTGATAAATGTATGGCTTAATGTAAAACTAAATTATTCAACTTTACTTTTTAAATTAGACTAAGGATTTATTAGTAAAAGTGCTTGGGGAAGTGGTAAAAAATATCCATAGACATGTCTTATCATTAGCTAAATCATAATATTTATATACTAAATGTCAGTATACTGTGATGCTTTACCGAATATTCTGTAGTTTAAAAGTTTGGAGTCAATAAAATTGTATTTACTTTGAATAAAGAAATTAATACTTTTATTCAGCAAGGATTCATTTAATCCATCAAAAGTCACAGTAGATAAATGTATAATGTTACAAAAGTTTTTTTTATTTCAAGTAAATGCTTTTAAACTTGCTATTCATTAAAGCATCCTAAAAAAAAAAAGTATCACTGATGTTTCGAGCAATTATAATAATAAGAAATGTTTCTTGAGTGTCAAGTCAGCGTATCAGAATGATTTCTGAAGACTGGAGTAATGATGCTGAAAATTCAGCTTTGCCATTGCAGGAATAAAATTACATTTTAAAATATATTAGAATAGAAAACTGTTATTTTAAATGATAATACTATTTCCCAATATTACTGTTTTTACTGTATTTTAGATCAAATAAATGCAGCCTTGGTATCAACCCCTCTCGACCGCTCATAATTTAAACCCTATTTTGCAGCACTACAGCAAAGTAACAAATTCCTACCGGGTCCAAGCACTCATTTCCATCCACCTGGCCAAACATGTCAACACACCTCTCAGTTTTGAAGACTCAGTCTCGCCTTGGGACGCACATCATCACAGAGCTGCTTTCACACCATCAAAGGCAAATGAAGGCATTGAGGATTTCTTGAAATGGAAAATTGGCAGCCGCTCTCGGGTGACGTGACCCGTGCCTGTCAGAGCGCTGAAATCTTCTTTAATGTTTCCATCTTGTTGGCTGTGCAGTGGCGTGGGGAAAGGGCAGGAAGTGAGATATTCAATAACTCTGACCTTTCTGCCCGCCAGACGTGCACGGCCATTTGCTTGTTAAACAGTGACTGCGCCGTGGCAGATCGGTGGCCCTGACACTACAAGTGTTGAGAAGATGAGGGTTATCATGGAGGTATGGTGGTTCTAGGATCTTACAATTCAGATTTTACAGAAACTAGACACTAACACTGATTATATTTGCAACCATGTCTATTTTGTCCATTTCAAAATGTTTGTCAGTCAGTTATTGAGCTCTGCCAATTTAATTAATTGCTGCGGGAGCCATTCTGTCATGAATTTAATTAAGAACCATTCTGTATTTCTTGTTGACACACACCAGAAAGTCAGGAAAGTCAATTCATTACTTTAAATTCTTCACCCTGACACTCTTGATATTATTTAAATCCATTTACACAATGCTTTAATTTTGCATTTGACATGTCAGTGAGTGATATGACAGTATATGTTCTGTCAAATTGGTTTTAACTGAAATAAGCCAATAATTAAATTGACCGTCCGTGCTAAATTAAAATGTCAAATATTAATAAGTTGCTGACTTGTGTAGAATAATATTAAGGCAGAGCAAACAGCAACTGATTTATTTCATGGTCTTTAGGAGTCTTTAAAAATGTAACATTCTTAAGCATTTGATATGAAAAATACCATGCCATACCATAATTTACACATGAAGTGTGTGTCATGGCATGGGTACGACAGGGACATGGCTTGGTGTAACTGCTAGCTCACCCAAAAACATAATTGTTGTCATCCCTTTCTCACCCATATTATTTTCTTAGTTCTGTGAAACACAAAATAAGACGTTAGGCAAATGTTTAAACTGCAAAAAGAAAAAAAAAAGTGTTAAAATTATCCCAAAAGTAGTTTGTACAACTATTATATTTGCTATATTGCCAGTATTTTTACCTGAGTAAAAGACCAATATGCAGGTCAGCATTCTTTGAAAAACTATTTACATTTACATCTAATCATTTAGCAGACGCTTTTATCCAAAGCGACTTACAAATGAGAACAATAGAAGCAGTCAGGTCAACAAGAGAACAACAACAGTATACAAGTGCCATGACAAGTCTCAGTTAGTCTAGTATAGAATGCATAGCAAGTTTTTTTTTTTTTTTTTTTTTTATTAAATGAAAAGACAAGAAAAGGAAAAGTGCTGGTGTTAGTTGGTGAAAGTGCAGGTGAAAAAGATTTATTTTACAAAATTTGTTTCACTTAATTTTTTTTTAGTTCTTGTCAATCTCTGTGGAGGTTGTTATTATTGTGCTATTTATTTCCACGTAACATCAATATTTTGGTAAAAGTTTCAGCCAGGTAAGATACGTTTTTCTACAAATTTTTTTTTTTTTTTTTTTTTTTTTTTTTTTCCAAGGATGGGAACATTCCAGAAGTTTCTGCAGCATTCAATCATATTTTGGTACTTTCTGAAACATTCCAGAACATTGTGAGACTTTTGGTAACTGTTTGTTAAATAGTTGTTAGCTCAGTATTAAGCATATACAGTACAATACCATGCATGAGTAATAATGTTAAATATTTTTTATGCATGAATAATAACAGATTAGCTTGTATAAGGTGTCAACATCTTACTTTTCATGAGCATTGTTAATGATACAACAAACGTAATGTGATTTTCGTATTCAGCATGACAAACTTCATAAAGAAACATTTTTCAAACTTCCCGCAACACAAGATAGTGATAGTGGTTATTATTAATGGCATCAAACCTGTTGCAATATCTCTAAAGCTACCATTTTTAATTGAAAATAAACAAATGAGATTTGAGAGTGATTATCTGTGAATATCATTTAAATTTCCGTCCGTTTCTTACTTTAGAAGACTGAAAATTGAATTGTCGCACAGAAGAAAAGTCAAACAGCTTTGGAATGACATGAAGGTGATTAAACAATGACAAGTTTGTACTTTTTTATACTAGCCCTTTGTCAATCAAAAAATCTCTACCTCACTGGATGCCTCAGGATTCATCAGCATAAACTTCCTCACCCTGTATTTCTCCTATAGGATTCCTCATTTCACAGTCCTGAACTCCAATGAATCGAAACCTCAAACAAAGTGAGAGAAAATGAGAGGGAGAATGAGACCGATCCCATTTTTTTTCCGCTCGCATTCTGCGTTTGGTCATCGATTGCCACCGCAGGTGAGTAGTTAGCATCTTGGTCTCGAGTTCACAGCGAAGGGTTTGATGACTGATCTAAGCAACATATTTAGAACTGAAACAATTATTTTTGGCAAATTATCGATTGGCGCTTTTTTCCATCACTCAAACCGAAGCAGCAAGGAAAACCTCAGATTAATAATACGTTTAGATAATGAAGCATGAGTCTGAAACTAGAATTCAAGTAGGTAGTGGGAGTTGGAAGAGAGGAAAATGGAGGAAAGACAGAGGGAAAAGACCCCCTGCCGGGCTTCAACGGCTTCCTAGCTGATCTTTCCCATACATATCACACATTAATCTAGAGATTTAAACGCATCTCCCTTTCTTAAAACCACTTTCTATTTCGTGAAGCCCAACAATCTTGTTCTGCACACCAAAACTGTATTCTCTGGTTTTACTATTGTGATGGATTATTAAGGGAATTTGGCCTTGTGTTCCTCATATTTATAATTCTGTGGAACAGGAAGTCATGGCTGGACAATGTCATGCTCCTAGTTACCGTGGTGTGCTTTAAAAACAAAAATCCATATAATTGAGAATATGCTTCATAGATATTTTACTCAATAATTTCTAGGGGTGCCAATAATGGTAGCCAACATGCATTGGAAAAAAAAACATTTATTTCATAATGTGAGTTTCCCCTCACTTTCTACTGTTTTACTTCAATGAAATGTTAGAATTTTAAACATTTTTTAAATAAAAGATCTATAAGATAAATGATGACGATTTATTTTCACAGACACCTTTGCACATTTTTACTCAGGGTGCCAATATTAGTGGAGAGCACTGCACAAATCCAACCAGCCAACAAAAAACAAACAAACAAACAAACAAACAAACAAACACTTGCTTCAGAAAGGCAGGGCAGTATAGAGATTTAATCAAGAACTGAACTGAACTAATCAGTTATTGAGCGAGTCATTAAGCCAATTCCAATAACTCATGAGATTAATTTGTGAAACCTTTTGGTCAGTTCATTAATATAAACTTATTGTATGCCTTGCTTATAAGGAACAAATAATTTGCTCCAGTAAGACAATGCAGTTCAGTGAGTGAGTCAAGAACTGTTCTAAACGATTCAGTAATTGAGCAAACTATTAAGCCAATTCCATTTATTCATAAGATTAATTTCTGTTTTTTTTTTTTATTTAATTATTGTTTTGGTCGATTCATTAAAAAAATTCAGTTCATAAGAATCATTTATTTGTGAATCAGACATGCAGCAAGAACACCGGAATACGTTGTTTTGCCTGTTTAATGTCTTAGTATGATTTCATAGCATGATTTAGTATGATTTCTTTCTCTCTGATCACATTCATTTCAGACGGCAAGCACATAACTCTAAAACATCAAGTTTTGTAGTTCAGCAGCATAAACACTGTCCGATTATTTTATTGTATTCCGACTGCATGCAAGTAACAGAAGCAAACATCACAAAAATCATTCACTTAAAAGTGGAGCGGGTTCTTAAAGAGACCCACCAACCCTAGTCAAGAGGCACTACAAGCTTCACAGGAATAGTTGGTTGTAGTACCACCCCTTCACCAGCTGGAGGTGCCATCAAACAATCATATCCCCCAAAATGCCACATCCCACAGACCTGTTCCACCTGCAGCTGGAAATCATTCCCATCCTTCCCTCATCTCTCCTCCAGCCTTTATAGCATATCCCTCTCAAAGCGAACACATAATCAACACTTTCACAGAGATTCCCATCCACATGCACACACTTGCTTCAGCAAAGCATCATCCACAAAATGCCCGCTACTTCAAATCATGAGTAGCTTCCTGATTGACCAAGTTTAAAGGTAGTTCAGTCAAGCTACTTATTTGGAAACAAGCTACATGCTATTACAAGTATTTAAAAGTGCTAACAAAAAGCAACAAGCTACAATGAAACTACTAAGGCAGCAATACAGTTCAGATTCAGATAACAAAGAAAGGGTCTTTATGGGAAGTCGTGGCCTAGTGGCTAGAGAGTGTGACTCCTAACCCTGGGGTTGTGGGTTCGAGTCTTGTGCCGGCAATACCATGACTTAGGTGCCCTTGAGCAAGGCAACGAACCCCCAACTGCCGCAGAATAAATGGCTGCCCACTGCTGTGTGTGTGTGTGTTCACTGCTGTGTGTGTGCACTTTGGATGGGTTGAATGCAGAGCATGAATTCGAGTATGGGTCACCATAATTGGCTGTATGTCGCTTCATTTTCAAAAATAAAATGGTTAATCAGTTAACAGTATTCCCACATTATATACAAAAACTGTAACTGTATAAAAAGGCAACAGAGTTTACAGCTTTTGGAATTGAAAAAGTCATCAAGTCAATAAGTCATCTTATAATCTACAGTGAAAAACGGTAAATTGACATCCCTAGAACTGTTCAAATTTCCATGGGTGGTACTTTGATGGTTTTTAATTGAAATAATGATTTTCTTGTCTATTATGTACATTAGGGTTTTATGTTACATCTTATTTTACTAAATGAATGTTTATCCCATTATTTTAGAGTCATATTTGTTACTATGATGGTGTTTTATATATTAGTATGTAATTCAATTTGTGGAAAAGCTATTTGTGATGAGCTTTGATGGCTTTCTCATGTGTTTTTTGATGGTTATCAATGAATTATAATATATGTTATAAACACATTTTAGTATTTCATCATGATGGTATATTGTATTTATTAATTAAATTAAATATATGTGTGCATTTATATGGAACATGTAAAACCTAAAACTTTTACTATAATAAAAAAGTCTGAATGTGTATGTGTGTGTGTGTAAATATATATAAAATCCTGAGTTAAAATAATAAAGACTGGAAGCACTGATATGCGAGCATTAAACATTCTGCTATAAAACAAAGAAAAACATACCAATGTCCAACATATCAATGAAAATAAACTATTAAATAAAAACAGAGTAACTTTCTGTAACACTACCAAACCGGAAAAAAAAAGAAAAAAAATTGCAATGTTGTAAATAGCTGAACTGTTGTTACCCTACTAAAAATGAAGTTAGCAAGTTGGTTACTTTAAGTTACTTCCTCAGTGCGGATACACATTCACAGGTGAGGAAGCACACTAGATTCACATTCATGCACACATGCTCTTGTTTCAGTGTGACAAACACAGTCTCAGGCTGCCTGGGAAAGCGAGTGATGAGAGGAAAGATGCAGCAACCTCCGGCCTAGTTAAGCTCGGAGGAAGGCGAGGGAGAGAGCGAGAAAGAGAGAGAGAGAGAGAGAGAGAACGAGGTTCTTTTCATTAACTGCCTGATTTTTGAAGCCTCAGTTTCCCCCTGGTTGGAGCCAGTCTACTTTAGCTCGCTCTAAACAGCCAATGCATAATTCAAAGATTCTCTTCCTTTCAAAAAAGAAGCTGCTTTGAAATACAAAACTTTGAACTGCTGCATACGAAGAAAGAAAAAAAAGAGTGAAAATGGGGGGAAAAGAAATGTAAAACAAAATACTTGTGGAGGGAAGGAAGACAACAGCCAGTCAGAGCTTCACGGAGTAACCCAAGCAAATGCTGAAATGCTTCTACAAAGAGCGGGAATTGCCAAAGACTTGTAAGCCTTTAAAAGCATAATGACTATGTTGGGTGACTGTACAATTCTGGGCATTTTTAGTTAAACAATGAACTGAAACGTGACAGGGATAACAAAATATAATGCCAAGCAACCCGCTTATTAGCACTGAGTGTCCAGCCAACCCCATTCAGTTTAATACATAACCTACCATATCATGGACAGGAGAGAGACACGTTAAAAACAGGGTGCCTGAAAGAATTTTAAAGGAATAGTTCACTTAAAAATGAACAAGCAGTCATTTTTCCTTGCCTGTATATGTACCGGGATGTATATATATAAGGTCAGTAAGATATTTTTTTTAATTAAACAAATAATAAAACAATAGTAATAATAAACATAACAATGATGATAATAATACTTTATTCCCAAAAATGCATTAAATTGATAATGTTAACGTTGTTACGTATATAATATGGAACAGTGGTGAACCAGCAACAAAGTGGTCATGGGTTGTCACTTCAAGTGTCAATTAAAAAGTAGAAATTTTATTACCAATTAAAAGGTATTTTCAATTAAATCCAGAATAGCGTTAAACCCTGGCCCACACTGAAGAGGAGAGAAAGATGGTGAACAGCTCAGTACACAAAGAGAAAGACATCACACAGATCAGAGTCTTTCTGGGCTTTTTTGCGAGCTCCTGATTGCGAACAGCAGGAGACCTGTGGTGCAGGCAGCTAAAAAGCAAGCAGAAAATTTGACTTTGGTGTCAGATTGGAGGGATGGGGCTCCCCGGGGCCTTATGAGTCTGTCTAATGTTTGCATTAACCAGCAAATAACCTAACTTCAAGAGACAATGCTACCTTGAGATCATAAGCATCATCGCCGGAGTGCTCTCAGAAAGATACTATTTGACTAAATTAATTATTTTTTTCTTTACGCAAATAACTCTAAAATTGACAGAATTAAAGTATTAAGCCCAGGCCACCAGTGAGCACGACCACATTTGAGTACCGCAACATTAATGACCTGCTGAACCAAGTGAAACAAAGAGAACAAATTAATGAAATACCTCTTTTTACATTAATTGGGGTTTTTCAACAGTCTGGCTAAATATGCGTCCTATATACATATAACATTTCAGCTTGACTCCCATAAGGCATGTAGAAATGATTAAAAGTTACCTGCAATCTCTGATTACCGGTGGGTGCCCTTACTTGTGCCGCAGAATACACGTGGCCTTTTACTTAGCGGCAGTTTAATTAAAAATCCAGTCAAATGAGATTTCTGTGCAATAACAGATGATAATAGGTCACTAGACAGATAGTTGCAGTTGTTCTCCCTCATTAAAACTCTCTGGGCACCATTTATCTAATGAAAGACTCAATCTATTCATCTCTGTAGGGAAGAAAGGGACAGAATTAGTGCGACACCAAGCCGGCGTCTGCAGAGGCCAACCTGACCACTATTAAACACAATGGTGTTTTTGCCAGATGAGACATTTTCTCATTGCACGCATAAGATCGATGCGATTTCTCCTTGGCCATTGATTTGACTCAAATACATTGTTTGGCTAAATGGCACTTAGCCGTAACACAATCTAGTCCGGGCTAATTGTTACAATTGATGTAATTGTCCAAGTGGCAATAGGGAAATAGTTAAATGTCACCAGATAGCTTAAAAGAAACTAGGTTTAAAGAGATTTGCATTTCGGACGGAAGGCCACAATTAGCATGTTTTGAGTTCAAGTTCAACCTGAGGCTAAAAATACAAAGGTTTTGTTAACTGGCCTCCTTCTTTGTGTGTTTACTGAAACCAAAACAAGATGCTTTTTTTCAAGGAAGCAAAGGAAGCAATGCCTCTTTCCACTTTGGACTGGATGAGAAGATAAAATAGAACAAATATTGCGAAATATGAGACTGAATAAAGTATAAAGCATTCCAAACTTACACAGTCTAACAGCAAAGACAGAGTTTTCATCTACCTTGAGTACATGGCACTCTCACTGAGGTCCTATAATGTAATACAGAAATATAATGTCATATCAAATGTCGCATATGAAGAGGAAGTGTCCATCTATCATATTCTCTTTATCACTATGATTGGCTCATTACCCTGCAAATGCGATAAAACATGTTTATATCAAATTTGCATATGTCAGACTGGTGAACACGGGCGATGTTCGAACCGACAAGAAACTGAAACTACTCGAAGATGATCGATCGGTACCTAATGGTCTAGCATTGATTTTTATTTACTTATATTTTAAATGTAAATTTTAATTGTAATTAAAGTTTTAGTAATGTTGCCATTTTTTAATCTCTATTTAATATTTTTATTTCAGTATTATTTTATTAACTATTGTATTGCAAAGGCAACATTTCTAATTTTTCCATATTTATATTTCAGCTTTTTTTTTGAGTGAACAAAAACAATAACAACACTGCTGAACAATAATTAGTTGCAACAAATAAAAAGCTATGTGATATATTTTTATTGTGTTAGTGTAAAAAATATTTTTGATGCAATTAAAAAGGTAATCATGATGACATTTTCATGGGACAGTTTTAATAATTCTTATGTTAAAATAAACATACAAAACGATCATTGCTTTCTCCTTTAAAACCACCACATGCTGATTTCAACCAAACTCTATTTTTCAATTAAACATTTTAATTGCTTTTGCAAGATGCTTGTTTAACCTTTCACCATAATTTGATTGAATTATTCATTTCATAAAGGTTTGAAATTAAAGATTTATTTAAAGAAAATTTAAGGTCTTAGAATTTGTTACCTCTAATGCAAGGTCTCTAAACAAGAGAGGTTTGATAAGTCATTAATCATGGAGGACTGGCAGCTCTTGACTTATACTGTATGTTCACAGCTGAACCTCAGAAAACATTGTTCAGAACTATTTATCCAGTTTAAAAAGTCTCTTAAATAAGTACATATCTATAATACAAAGCCTTCACCCTGACACTCTCTCACTGATGCCTGCACTGATGTTGCCAAGTCTTTCTTGACAGATAAAAATCAGATGAGCACCTCTTCATGAAGAGAATCTGTAAGAGCATGGTCAAGGCAAACGTCATGTGTGCACTTTATGTAAGCTCAATCTTCAATGTGAGAGAAGAGAATATGTGTGGGCCTGAGTCATTATTTTATTCTAGATAAAGTCTCAAGGGTGCTGTGCTAAATTCACAAAGTGTCACGGTACATTCATCCAAGTAAACAAGTGAAATTACTAATGAACTTACATAAAACTGTATTTTTGAAGTATTATTTTAATAAAATTTGGTAACACTTTAGAATAGGTAACACTTGTTAACTATTAACTATAACATTTCTCTCAATAAATTCTTAATTTGCTGGCTATTAATAGTTAGTAAGGTAGTTGTTAGGTTAAGGTATTGGTTAAGATTAGGGATGTAGAATAAGGTCAAGTAGAATAAGGCATTATTATGTTCTTAATTAGCACTAATACATGGCTAATATTCTAGTAATATGCATGATTATAAGCAAATAATAGGTGTCACCTATTCTAAAGTGTTACCAAATGATATTAAATTATATTGAACTAAATGTTTTAGTACCATAAACTGAGTTTTAAAGGAAACATGTAAAATCTATGATAATATATATATATATATATATATATATATATATATATATATATATATATATATATATTTAATGTATATAGATATCTATCTATCTCTCTCTCTCTCTCTATATATATATATATATAATATATATAATTCCCCACAATTTTAAGTAATAATAATAATAATAATAAATAATAATAATAATAAGGTTTACAGAAAATACTATTTCAGTCCTTCTATTTTAAAATATCATGTTTAATTATATGTGTTACTTGACATTTCTAATAATAATAATATGCAATATCTGAGTGAAAATTGTTCCTACATCAATTTTATATGTTACTTTTTTTTATTAAATAATTAAATTAAACTGAAAATAAAAAATAAAAAATATTTTGAAAAAAACTTACATCTGAATATCTCAAGGAACAAATGTATGGGGAAATGTTGAGAATTTGGGGAAATTACATGGCTATCATTAAAAAAAAAATATTGCAATGCAAAACAAAACAAAAACCTTTCACAAATTCCCAAGGCTTTATTTTTTTATACAAATTTCATAAAAAAAATGTTGCATTGCAAAACAATTACCACATTTTCTTTTAAAACAAGCAAAACAAATATTTCCCAAATTCTAAGACTTTACTGCCTTTATGCAAATGTAATTAAATATGTTGCAATACAACCATGTAAAATAAAAAATATATATATATTCAATAATATATATCCATAAATATAACCCAACATCATCAGAGTTTCACACATGTCCTGAAAGAGAATCTAATAAAAAAAATGAGAAAAAAAAAAAAATTGTTATTCATTAATTGAGAAAAATGATCCAGCGTTACATATACGTATGTTACAAAAGCATGTGAATCTTTGATTTCAGTATCTGGTCTGACTCCCTTTTGCAGAAATAACTGCAGCTAAATGTTTCTTGTAACTGCACAACGGCTTGTTGGAATTTTAGCCTAGTCTTCATGACAATACCACTTCAACTTAGCTCACATTCATATTTGCACAAACAAAATTTGAATGGCCTCATGAATGAAGCCCTTTCAGCCTTTTTGGCAATACAACACAAAGCAAATCGTAATCGATTACAGAAGGCTCTTTTGCATGATGGAAGATATCAGTGAAGCCATGAATCTATTGTCAAGAGCATACCTGCTCCTAACAAACCAAAGAGCTCCTTTGTCCCTCTAAACAGTGTGGTTTCTCTAAGAGCTCATTACCATAGTATAGCTGACTTGTGGGATCACTTCGGTCCCCAGATACTGGTTTTATTCCAACCATACCACACTGTATCTCACCCTCATTAATAAGAAATCTCATTACGCAGACTTTCATTTGATAGACCCTGCCATTGGTTTCCTGGTGGGTTAGGATATCGTTACATCAAAGACTACTGCGCTATTAAGCTGCTTATTGATATAGTCTTGTGGGATTTGTATAACATAAATCCATAACATTCTGTACACAATGGAATTGATGTTTATTTTCTTTCATATCGAGGTTGGAAAGGCCTTGATAAAAGGCTAAACAATGCTTGATCACTAGAAAAAGGCAGAATGATGAGAAAACCATGGCCGAGGCATAATAAGACAGCTCATCAAACCCACTATTTCTAAAGAATTATATGTATTACCAACAGATTTTCGAAGCTTTTCCTACAAACAACAACAAACGCTGCTTTCTCTTTTGAAGTCTCTGGACTTGTTATCTCCTGTCACCTAGTTTTAATTGTGTCAGACATCCTTGGATATTTATTTGACTCTTGGAGTCTTATGACAAATTGAATGAGGAAAGCAAGCCCGGCCTAATTGGCAATCAAAGTAAAGCTTGATCTCTGCAGACTCTGGGCCCTTTGTGTTATTAGCGCTTGTTTAATAGCGGCATTGACTGAACAGGGCTGACATTGAAACTACAGAAAACTGAAAGCAAGATGCCAATGGATCATCATAGAAGCGCACATCTGTGGATGCGAAGAGAGAATATGCTTTAGTTCTGCTGCAGGAGCATCAATGACATGGCAATGTTTTGTAATTATCTTGCTTTTGAAATTCACCATCTGGTGTGTGTTTCTTTCTATCAAATATATGCAAACACATATACAGTAGTAATGTGTAAGAAACTCGCCTCTTCCATCTTGTGAGCCATTTTGTACGTTAAATTATACTATTACTGATTATCAAAAAAAAAAAAAAAACCTAGACAATTGACATGACTTATTTGATATGGGTCAGAAAGCAAACACCTAGAAGACCTAAGAAACTATCCAGCAAACCCCTCGCAACCATACTGAAAAAAAGACATGAAAAACACCTTATCAACTGCATAGCAATGGCACATTAATGTTACACCAGCCATGGGGGGATGCCTAAACCAGCCTAAACTGGTCCAGCCTGGTCAAAGCTGGTCATATCTGGTTTGCAAGCTGGTTTTAGAGGGGTTTTGACTACTTCTTTAACTGGTCAGGTCAAACCAGCTAAAGCTAGCTACCGTTTGGACTTTGTTTTCAGTTTGCAGCATTTTCACTAAGTTAGTTGTTATGGTTTCTGATTTAAGTTCATCATTATGTTCAGGTGTGTCTTATTAATTATCCTCATCTGGTCCAGTGTGTTCAGTTTGAGGCTAAGTCCATACGAAGCCAAAGCTTTCCAATCTTTTTTCCCCCAGACCAGTATGTGGCACGGTAATTCTGCCACAGAGATACACTAAAAATGTAGAAGAAGACTATTGGCATAAACCTTGTGCGCAATATACAAATGAAATGAACATGGAACAACACATTCCATGATTCTGTGATGTGATGTTTTCCAAATTAAATAAGAAATACTGACAAAACTTGTGTGTTGTGGCTTTTTTCATATGGCTGTATGCTTCAAAGTCAAAATAAAAACATAAATTGGCACTTAGAGCACCCTAACAGATGCATAGCAACACTACAAAACAACTAAGCAACACTGCAACTGCATAGCAATGCCCTGGCAACAGCCAACAACACCCAGCATCATAATAGCAACTTCTAGCAAAGATTGTGCAGGTTTTGCAGAAAATGTAATAATTTATCTCAAATGACCATGTTTGAAAATAATAAACAGATTCAGTTATAGGACAATACAACATTATCTGGAAACAAGTAACTTTAATAGGACACAGCCTGCTGTTGCATATTAGACACAGCATGAAGCCATACATCCCACTCTAATCACACGACACACACGCACACACACACACACACATAAATTTCAGCATTACTGGGAAGCATCGAAGCAATTTACTGTACTCACTGCTTTGTATTATTGATTATTTCTGCAGCACTGACAGCATGCAGCCTCCTCTCACAGTAGCTGGATATATTAGTCAGATGTGCCATTGTCTCATCAGGTCTCATTCATCTGTCACTTGCTTCACACCTTGCACTTTCGCCAGTAACAACTGTTATTTTTGTTCATTGTCCTAACTGAGGGAAAACATTTTAAACAACAACAGTTAAATACAAGGCTTTCTTGGAAACATAGTAAAGATGTAAAAGGAACTCAAAATGTCATGGTAAGAATTACAAAGACTTGCAACACTAAGTTTCTTATAGGTTCTGTATGTATTTTTTTTTTTTTTACTGTAATAAAGCATTAAAAAAAACATTAAATGTCTGCAGATATATCGCAAACATGACAAGTTCACATACTCGTTTCTCCCTGTTTCTGTTACAGCCAGTTATTCTACTTTGAAATGAGTGTTCCATGTCGGAATGTCTGTTTTTGATTTGGTCTGTGTGATCTGCCAATTTACCCAATAGTATTTTTATCATGCTGGAAACACAGTGTATTGAAGCCATGGAACCATGGAGGCCAGAATCTACCTGACCAGCTCATCAGCTTACAACGTAAGGATCATCGTCTTCCATTCTCAATTGAGAAAATCTGCCATTTTTCTCAGAGAAAACAAACCAGAAAGGAGAGTAGATTTATGTCAGTGGACTTAAATAATGGTGTGTATTGATGTCTTTTCATGGTTGAAACAAGATTTTCGTTCATGTTTATTTTGTGCTATAACTAACGAGCAAGAGATTTGCAGCTTGAACTGAGGCACTACAGCAATCTGTCACAACTAGGGCTAGGAATCATTCAAAAATGATAATAATACATTGATATTGATACTTTGACTTTAATATTAAAAATAAGGGGACAGGTCTTTTTGCGAGGGGTCAATTGCATTCATTCCTGTTGCGGATTCTTAATCTTCTCAATTTAAACTGCTACCTGTCAACATTATATGCTGCACCTTCAAGCAAGATCGAGTAAATTCAGGTGCACGTGTGACATTTTCTGTCAATTACAATCATTTCTTGTCTTGTTTATTCAGAATATTACTAGTTATTAAATAGTAATTGTACAATTCAAATTCAATATTTTATCTTTAAAATACATATAATATTATTACATTAAAGTCACTAACAAACAGAAGAAACGCTTCTTTCGAAGTTTGACTCATATAATTGTTTATCAAAAAAGAAATCGGTTGTTGATTTTATATGTACATGGCCATTGAGATTAATCATCATTTCATTTTCATTTCATGCTGACTTCAATGTATATAGGTAAAAATTGTTGCCAATATTGTTCAGTATAAATTATTTAACCTGTCTCAATAGATTATAAATAAAAACGTAGACTTTCCAGATACCAGATTTATTTTTCTTAACTAACTTAACAAATATACATAATATAATTGGGTGTTTGTGTGTGTGTGTGATGTTTTGATTTGTAATTTTATTCATATTGCCAACACTTTAAAATTCAAATTCTCACTATTAACTAGCTGCTTATTAGCATGCCAATTTCTAGTATTACAAGCATATTGACTGTTTATTAGCACTTAAACACATTGTAATGCCTAATTCTACATGACCATATTTTAGATCCCTTAATCCTACACCATAACGAAAATTAACAACTACCTTACTAACTATTAAAAAGCAGCAAATTAGGCGTTTTTGCGACAAAACTCTTAAATAATAATGAATCTGTTCACTATTCTAGAGTATTACCAAAAATATAAAAAAGTGACACTAACCAGTCCGTTTCCCTTGCTTTGACAAACCTTTGCATTCCTTGAGAAAAATCGAACAGTTTAGGGAGTGAGCTAGTCACTGCATCGGTAAATGAGTAAATATGTAATTAGTGAATCCTCGTTAGCGCCTCATTAGGACCCCCTCTGAGAAAGTTTAATTAGCTCAATTAGCAGTGAGGGCTCAGACCTGCTCTCTTCTATGTAATACCCACAATGGTCATCCCTCCAGGGACCACCTAAAACTGCAAACTGTTTCAAAACTCCCTGACAGCATAGCGATGGAGCCCAAAGCTCCAGGGACACATTTCATTGCATGCCTCCCATGCAAACAGATGGCTTTCATAAAACAAAATGACTAAACCCCCACCCACCCCCCTAACTTTGCGTCTTGATGTGCACATGCTAAGATGATACACAATATACTGTATGTAATTCAGAGCTGCAGATGTGCTTTGTAAAGATTTTCATTTCTTGAAAGAAATACCAGTGTTTGCGAGGCACCAAAAGAACTGTAGGCTGTAGACTTTGGTTCTGCATAAATGAAATGCCGCATTAAAGCCATTGATGCTGTCATGTCACAAAGCACACATTTTCTGTCATCTATACATCAGAATAAATTTACAACAGCAAAATAAAAAAATAATAAAACAAAACAAAACAAAATAAAACTGCTACAAGTGCAAAGAAACTAAGCCCTGTAACTGAAATAAAAAAAAAAATTGAATCTTTAAAATACATAATAAACATTATTTTATTAATAAGGAACAATTTACAATAAGGTTTCATTTGTTAACATTATTTAACTACTTTTGGTAATATGAACTAATAATAAAAATACTGTTACAAGAAAAGATACTGCAACCAAAGTATTGATCATCTTTAGTTAATGCATTAAGTAATTTAACTAATGGTATTTTATTGTAAAGAGTTGTCCGTTAATGTATTTAGTTGAAGACATAATTTAGTTTAGTATAAGTAATTTAATCCTTTTTTTATGGTTATTGTAGAAACAAGGATTAGTTAAATAAACTGAAATTAAATTAAACATATTTTAATTGCATTAACTGAAATTAAAATAATAGTTTTAATAGTTTAGGTTTAATAGTTTTAAAGAGTGCATTTCTCATTTTAATTAATTTAACTTAATCTAAAACTAAAATAAAAGTTAATAAAAACTATACAGGCTATACAGACACTTTACTACAGATACTATACATCTCAATTATGCTAAGAAATTCATTAACCTTTTGCTTTAAACAGATAATTCCTACAACAAACAGACAACTACAAATAATAATAATAATAATAATAATAATAATAAAAGCAAAAAGTATTTTTGTAATATAAATAAATAATATATATTATTTTAGCAATAAAAATAGCTGCTAAAGGTGCAAAGAAACAAAGGAAAATAATTAGTTAATTCATTATGTAAATAAGCGCAAGACGAAAAGACTAATCATAATTCAGTATGCAAATCATAATAAGTGTCCTAAATCAAGCACTTGTGGACTCGGGTACAACTGTGAACTTCAGAAAAACTGCAGGGTGTCCCATTTAACATTCAGCTTCCAGAAGGAGCTCGCATGTATATGTGTCCTCAGTGCACACTTTTTCAGGGACCTTATCGAATAGTCCATGTGGCACAGCATGGACTCGGAGGAGGACCTCAAGGGGTTCAAATCAGGGTTCAAATTGGCACAGGGCAAAATGTTACGTTTATAAGAATAAATAAATAAATAAATATATATATATATATATATATATATATATATATATATATACACACACACACAGAGAGACAGAGAGAGAGAGATAGAGAGACCTAAGGTTGCAAGTATCTACAAAACAAAATTTGACTTGAGTATGTTGAGCTGAATTAATTAAATTAGGAAAAGAGCGTGTTTGAAGAATATCAATATACTTCCCTGCAAGCACTTAACAAACTCCATTCAAATCCTTGAAACAGGGAATGCAGGCAGACAGACAAAAAAGAGAAAAAAGAGGTGTGTAACACAGAACTGTCACAGAAAAGATTATTTCACTGTCCACGGTATCTTGGTTCCTTTCAGACAATTTTTCACTTAAGTATGGATTTGAAAAGTGCGGCCATATCCTCCGGCTATGGAGATCTTTTCTAGACTTACAGGATCATATTGGAACAAGGTCATGTCGACAGTCGACTTAGTAAAAATGTTAAACTCAAGACTGACTGGAAAATATTACAAAACCAGAATTTCTGCAGAAATCCCCAACATAGTAGGAGATTTGGATAGTTGCTAGGGTGCTCTGTGAGGTTATTTACTGGCCCAAGTCAATAAAAGACCATCCTTCAAGTGTCCATGATACTGAAGCCTTCACAAATGGTCCATCCTTTAATGCAAATGTGATTGATAATATAAAAACTTTGAAAAGAAAAACACACCACTCCACAACCACCAACACATTGTGGTATAATTCATATAATATTCATTGAAAAATGACAGAGGTCGCCTTAAGGCCCATTCACACCAAGTTTGATTGCTATAAAGATCCACACTAATGAATATGATGATAAAGTTCTAAAAAATATCTTCGATCATAACATGAAAATTCTCGCACCAAAACACACAGCAGAAGAAGAACAGACATTCAAGGGGTCCTAAAAAGATGACATCACGTTCGACAGCGAGAGCAAAGACCACTATCAGATTCTCTCTAATTGGAAGCTTAATTAAAAGTTCTTCTGAATGTGTTTTACCACTGACTGGGGGAAATTGTATCAAAAGCTCACAATGGGGACACAACCTGCCTGCGCTTCTCCAGTCAGCAGTTCTCTTTGTGAGAGGAAACACTCGCCCTATCTGAGCTCTCCGGCTTTACAGCTGCTTCATTATGGACCACAGATATCCAATTACATGAAAATGGCAAGAGTTGCTTTGGGACACGACACGCAGATCTGATTTTGATGGGAGAGGCAGATTGTACACTATCTCTCATGTAATTCCATTAGCACGGTATGAAAAGACATAAGATGCTGCCTCTAAATGCATTAGGAACATTTGCACGTCTGAAACACGTTCACAAAAGAAAGTTTTGACCCCGTGCTGGAAGACCCGTGTTGCAACAGGTGTGACTGAATGGTACATTTCTATTTGATTAAGACTGAAAGCATTGAACGAACTAAAACAGTGATTCAATTACAAATAAAACCCAATAGGCGGATTAGTTCTTGTGCAATTAAGTACGTTTTAGAGCTTTTAATAGCAATATTATGGTCTATTACAACAGATTACTCACTAATAGATAGATACTGTATGTGATAATGAAATATTTTTTTGACTTGAAATTATTTTGTAATCATACTAATACATTGTTTTAAATATTCTGCTTTAGAAAAAAGTTAATAAAAAAGTAATATTAAGCATAATTTATATATATATATATATATATATATATATATATATATATATATATATATATATATATACATATATACATATATACATATATATATATATATATATATATATATATATATATATATATATATATATATAGCAATGCATTCTGGGAGTGCTTTTTTTTCAAAAATCTAATTGCAGCCTTGGAATTTGGCGAACTAATCTCTGGAACAGCCTTCAAATCAGAAGTGCGCCCTTAAAATGCTGTCTAGCTAGGCAGTTTTACTAGTTTTGGAACAGAACTAAATCTGAACCACTTCCTACACACTAATAAAGAGACACAATCTACACATCAAAATGCTTTAATAAAACAACCCACAAAATCAGAGACTTTCTCTCAGTGCTTTCACTGGAGCCTGAAGTTTATCAGATGTTCACACTTAATCATCTTTATCACAGACGTGTGGAGAAACCAGACTCACTTTCCTTTCATTAGTGACAGGAAATTTGATCAATACGATTAGCTTTCTTCATTATCCTCTTTATTTACCTCTCTCTCTCTCTCTCTCTAGTCTCGGCTGCTGACTGGCAGGTGGAGGGTGATGCATAGATGACAAAGGGTGATGTTCACCCAAAAACTGGGGCTGGGGGAAGTTTGAGCAGATGTCTTTTAAACCTCCATAGCTGGAAACCAGTATTTCAGTGGAACAAAATCACAATAGAGCTGTTCAGAAAAAACTGCAATTTGTAGGCCAACCCGGAAGGCTAATTCGCCAAGGGTTCCTGTGGGAAGTCCTAATTTTTGGGTGAAAGCTGTTTTTAATTTAAGAGTAAAATAGGGTCTGTGGTTAATATTACTTCACATTTGATTCACAAATTGCACAAGGTCATATATCAGAAATAGTTTCAAAGTCTTTTGAAGGCATGCGGTACTATATTTTTGTGTGCTTAAACAGAATAAAATTCAAATGTGTTCCTATTGATAAAAAAACAACATGAAGGTGAGTAAATAATGACAGGTATTACTTTTTTTGGATGAACTATCCCTTTAACATTGTTTAACAAAATTATCCAAATCAGGCCTGTGAAAATCACTCCCAATTATGTTAAGTATGAAAAAAAAAGTGATTCTCTTTTTTGTTTTTTGTTTTCTGATATGGTGTTGTCTTTCACTTGGATGTTATAAGTTGTACTGAGTAAATACAGCTGAATAAAACAAAAACTGTGTCTTCAATTCAGGCTGCAAAGCAATAAAATGTGATTATTTAAAAGGGGATTGGGGGGTTCTTTTCTATACCCACTGTATTAACATAGAAAATTCAAATGTATCTAGAAATAAAGGTGGCATATTTTAAATATTACATTTAAAATCAATTTCTCGGGTTAAAGTTTGTAAAAAGTTAACATTCATTCAACTTCATAGTAAAATTTTTTCCATCCTTTTTAACATTTAATAAGCCTAAAAGGATACAGAACATTAAAAATATATTACTTTTAATTTAAGAGTGAACTTCATCTTCAAATAAATATATTATAATAGATGTCACATTTAGCTTTTCGTTTGTGTTGTGTTATGTACTGTATATATAACACCTCTAGAAAACAATGCATCTTAGGCTGGTATATAAGCTGGTGCTTTAAGGAGGATTGTGTTTTTATCTACATTCAGACAAGAATCCAGCTGTATTTCAGGTTAACACAACCGTAAACAGAAGTTCTCCTGCTGACTCAGCTCTGAATGTAATAGATGACTATTCAGACATGAACCAAGAACAGAAGCCCAAGGGTGTAGAAGTAACATGTCATGCTGAGAGGTAATAGTTATTCACCAATTAGCCTGAGCTAGAGCCGTGTTTCTGCAGCGCTTCATAATTTATGTCAGGGCCATGCCAGAATCACATCTACAGCAGAACAAAATGAATATGGGAATGATGAGGGTCTTGTAGACATGTCTGTGGTCAGATAAGAGATTATGATTATACGATTATACTATATGTGTACAGTATACAAATGACTGATATTATAAAGACAGTCTTGTACATATGAAACATATGATGTATGGAGCATACGATTGTTTGCAGGAAGACAGAAGAGAAGGATTCATAGTCTCCTGACAAGCTTCCTGAGATCCTGAAAGAGGATCTGCTACTCTTCACCATTTAAATAACTGCCATGCTGCAGAGATTTATCAATGCCATTTCACTGCTGGCTTTAAATACAGCAGGATTAAACACGTTTTGAATCCTAATTTGTAGGTCTAGGTTACTTCCAGACTTGTGTTGGCTTGTTGTGGAAGACACTTTTTATTTAAGACTCAAGGAAACTCTTGGACACAAATGCCAAACCATACAAGAAGCAAATCCATGACAAATGGGTATACGTGAGTGAAGGGAGCGGGGGACATTATAATCAGCAGAAAGGCCATATATGAGCGCCAGTGTCTGTAGGAGGCTAATTTGGCTAACATCGGCGTCTAAATGTCTCGTTGGCAGGGTTTAATTTCAGGTGAAGTGAGGTGAGGAGTCAAAACACTTGCCAGAACAATCAGCACAGTCTCGCAGAGCTTGGTATCCCCTCTGGACTTCAGACACGACGAGAGAGATACCTGTCAGCACGCAGCTCTCCTCCTCTGCCCATCTGCTTCCAGACTTCAAAGGCGGCGTCTTCAATAGCATCCCATTACTTCATACTGGAGCGCGGTGGGGAGGCTGGGTTAGGTACGACAAAACGGAAAATGGGAGGGCCACGTTCAGGCGCTTTCACGCCTCCATAACCCTGATAATGTGAGGATGCATATGAGACATGTCTGAGCATTAGGCAAAAGGGTCTCAAAGGGGAACACTGTCAATATGGTGGGGAAGGGGGCTGTCAGATTAATGGAAGTGCAAATATGTTTTCAATCCAAAGGACTTTAGACAGTTTATATGTGTGTGTGTGTGTGTGTGTGTGTGTGACAAAAGCTGCTTGTGTGTGTTTAAAGGGACAGTACACTCAAAAATGACAATGGCCATTATTTACTCACCCGCATGGCATTCCAAACCAACTCTGACATTACACAAACTTTCTCCATGCAGTCTGCGGAAGAAAAGAGTTGCGGGTTGGCCTGTACGATTTTGGGGGTGGGGGGGTTGAATTGTGATTTGTCACAAAAAAACAAACAAACAAAAAACGGTAAATAAATAAATAAATAACAAATTCCAGGTTTGCTATATGTGCTTTTGCTTTTATGATTTAGACAACATTTTTGTGATTATATAATAATAATAATAATAATAATAATAATTTTAAAATAAAAAATACTCAAAAACAAGATAAGAACAATTACTATTATTATATTTCTTTGTAAAATAAAAAATTATGTATTTGGGAAAAATATAATAATAATTATATATATATTCATGATTTGTTTAAAATTGCACAACAGACCTCAGACCACTGATCTATATATATATATAACTATAAAAAAAAATGATAAAAAAAAATACTACAACGCACAAACAATTTTATTAAATAAGTACTGTTAAAAAGAAAAAAAAATCATGAATACTATTTGCTATATAATGAAATAAAATACCCTTTTAAGGTCAGTATGTTTTTTTTTTTTGGGGGGGGGGGGTTATTTAGCATAGATTAAACTGATTTAAATTGACAGTAAAGATGTTTTTTTTTTTTTTAATGAAAGCTGTTCTTTTGAAAAATTCATCAAAAATTCTGAATAAATAAATAAATAAAATAATGTATTCCACAATTCCACAAAGATATTAAGCAGCACAACTGTTTTCAACTTTAATAATAATAAGCAATAATAACCCATGAACACTGAATCAGCATAATAGAATGATTTCTGAAAGATCATGTGATGCTAGATTAATTATGCTGAAAATTACTAGGTTTAAAAAAAAAAATGGAAAATTTAAACAGCTAGTAGTTACCTTAGGTGCTATTTACACTCAGAACTCTTGGATAATTGCCTAAATAATAATCTGTAAAATGCTGCGTTCTGCTCTCAAATGAAGTGAAATCACAGTAAACTGTGAGGTACAGTAGTGTGTACATGTGTGTATTAGAAAGCGTATGACACATTCTTCCAGACCCACTGCTGTTTGCTCTGGTGAGCTCAGTGATGGTGTGAAGAACGGGCTAATTACTCAAGGCCAGAAGTCTGGCAGCGACCCACGCTCTGATATCTGCTCCTTTTAACACACCCAACTGGCGAGTCGCAGGCCAGCTGGGGATTTAGGCGCTAAAGAATCACAGTGACCATTTCTGCCAGTTACGTCCTGTTTTTAATATTCCCTTGTAACCAAGACAATGGCTCATCAAGGCAAGTGAGACTCTGCATTGTTCAAATGAATTGGCTTGGACTCTGCCTCCACCTGCTCCTCAGTGTGCTTGTGAACCGCCGCTATTGTGGATGAAAAGACAACGGCATTTTAAACCGATTGCTCTGGAATTGTTTTTAGTCTGAGGACAAAGGTCTTTATATTTATCATTTTGTTTTTGTTTTTCATCTCAGACAGATAACATACTGACCCACATTTAAATGATATCGGAAAGAGGCAACAGGGCTTTCTGAACTTCGCCCTCATTGTGTGTGAATATGACAGCTTTATAAGCTGCAAAAGAAAGGTATGAAGGTTTTTAACATACTGTAAGCTTGCCATGTGTTTTCTGCCTTCTCTCACAAAACCGTAGAGTGGCAGTACTATGGTACAGTGATAGTATCATATAGTAACAGCGTGTACTTGATTACAGTGATTGCTACAGTATATCCATTATCATGGTATTTACATGGCACTCAAAAGTACTTCAAATAATATGGTATGGAGGAATAAATCAAGCCTTTTTGGGCTAAAGGTGGTCCTACATGTTATTAAAAAGGTGGTCATAACATAATGTCTCAATGGTGCGTGTGTTTGTGGATATTTTTTTTTTATTTGTATTTTTTTTTCTGATTAGGTGTTTTATATGTAATTAGATTTTTTTTAGTTGAGCTCACAGAAATGATAAATTATTGGATAATTTATTATTATTATTATTATTGTTGTTGTTGTTACTATTATTATTATTATTATTATTATTATTATTATTATTATTTCATTTGTGTATTTATTTATTTTATTATTTTTTACAATGTAGGTATGCTTTATTAAGGAATACTGCTTTAAAGTAATTAATTTTTAGGTTTTACCTGTGCCTAAAAGTCAGTTCCTTAATAACATCATCCTTCATAAAGTGATGTCTTATTAATTGTTGTTATGAACTTCAGGTGTAAGCTCCTCACTGAGCAATTGCAAACCTTTGCTCTTCATTTCCATCCTGTTATGCATCCTAAGTTCGACCAGGAACATATTTCTGAAGTACAATATTTATTTGCAAAAGTTACACATTTTAATCTTCATATTTTGATTTCAGTATTTCTCGCTCCCATTTACAATTGGACACACACATGCACAGACCCACATTCACATCTGGCTTTCCGGATAGCAGATCAGTGTTGCCAGGGCACAGGAGGAAATGGAGAGGGGTAAAGATCTATTCATAGCACCCACACTAGAGAACCATCAGACAGAGGGTGCCAGGAGCTGTGCTGAGATCAGCACAAAAGCAGACAACATGAAGCCATAGCTATGGGACAGCAGCTGTTTCACTGTACCAAGAACAGTCACACCATCCATGAAGTCAGCTTATCTGAATCCATAGCTGGGCTTCAGTTCAGTCTTGTTGGACTTGCCCTTTCTGATTTGCCCAAATCCTTTAAGACTCAAAGAGACACTGCATGATCCCAGGTGTTGAGAGAATAACAGACACGTCGAGATGACCCCGTGGACCACAGCGGCACCCTACAGATCCAGAAATGAGACAACCTGTTGCGAGCTCTACAGATGCCTCGGCCTGCCACAGTCCCTGGACTCCCTTCGCACTCTCAACTATCAAAGTCATCTGTACCAAATATCAAGGAGGCCGCCAGTCACCGCATTGTTGCCAGGAATGTCACATCTTTTGGATGGAGATACAAGAACTGCCAGTTTTTTACAAAGTTAGAAACCCTTTCCAGAGGGGCACAGCGAATCAATGCACCCTCAGACTCAGGGTGTAGGAGTTTCATTTTAACAAGCTGCGGTCCTGAGAAATTCAGAGAGTCATGTAGGTTAAGCACAGCCCACAGGAACAAAGAACTGAGACGGAGCACAATTAGCAAATCAATACAGCTCTATAACACGAGCAGTTCCAGCTCAGTCCAGACGACATTGTTAGGAGTTTTTGCATCCCTGAACTATTTATTTCTGAGCTTTGTGTAAAATGTAAAATGCTAGTTTGGAAAACCAATTTAGCAGAAAGTACAGCATTGATTTGTATTTTCTTCCTTATCATGAAACAATAATAAATAAATTAATTTAAAAAACTAAAAAAATAAGTGATAGGAGCTCGAATGGGAAGAAAGACCATGTCAGGAATATAACCATGCAGGCTCATATGAGTAAACTTGACTTTACAAAAATATAGTTTATTTAATGGGTCAGGCAATAGATTTTAATTGGAAGGTTCTCCAATCACAAAATAAAAAGTCAATGTACAGTAAGGCAATGTCAGACAGCAGCAAGCAGTTGCATCTCGTGGTTTAGCTTTCTACATGATAAAACACCGTTAGAACTGTGCGTATAGAGCCAGGTTTCTTTTCAAACACTTTTTGGGATCTTGTTATTTTATTTATTTATTTTTTTAGATGGAAACGAAAACAGGCAAAAAAATTAAAATAAAAAACAAAAATACCAGAATGTTCTTAAAGGAATAGTTAACCCAAAAAGAACATTTGCTGAACACTCACTCATCCTTAGACTATCAGTTAACGTCTTGTGTTAAAGCTGCATATTTGTATGAAACACGTGTATCACTAAGGTGTTTTAACTATCAACCACCACTTCTGGACCAAATATGGGTCATCTATCCATAATACTGCTTTCTCCAGTGAAAGAGTTGTCTCGTTTGAATCAGAAGAGAAATATACCAGATTAAGTGCTGTTTATAAGTAAAAAAAAAAAAAGGTTCAAAACAGTTGATGTTGATAGATTTTGATGTGAGAGAGGGGGATAGACTTTTTACTGGAGGAAGTGTTATTATGAACTTATATTTTGACCAGAAGTGATTGTTTAATGTTAAAATGCATTGATGATAGAGCTGTTTCTTATAAACAAGCAACTTTTCACTTCGAAATACATTAATTGATGGACTGGAGTCATGTGGATTACTTATGAATTATTGTGAGTTTTGTGTTTTTATCAGCTGTTTGGACTCTCATTCTGATGGCACACATTTACTGCACCATTGGTGAGCAAGTGATGTAATGTTAAATATCTCCAAATCCTTACTGATGTTATCTTGGATGGCCTGAGTTGTTCATTTTCAGCAAATGTTCATATTTGGGTAACCGATTTCTTAAACCGATTCCTGAGTATGCTAACCATTGTCTTTTTTTCTAACATCTGCTGACTGTGGGACGTGGAAGATGTGCAGGCAGAAGATGGAAGATGTATGCGTCACACACGCACCTCTGGGAAATGTAGGAGCAAAGGAAACAAAGTTTTTGAATTAGTGCTTCTAATTCATGACCAGCATTTTGTTTTGTTCTCTCTTCGCAGTCGTCACTAACCACACAGCGCTGACGAACTACGACATCTATCTGTGCATCTTCCGGTTCCCCATTGTCAGCAGAAGTGAGGAAAAAAAGCGTTTATTATGTTTGAAATCTGGATATTTATCTTACAATGAGGCATGGATTGGCTATGTTTATTCACCCCGGAGCCATGTAAGGGACATTTTATTACAGACGCGAACACTTTATTTCACGTCTTCTGAACAATCGACAACAAACACCTGCTTACCCCCATTGAAAGGATTGCAGGGGCCAGGACAATTTTTTATATAACTCTGATTGGATTATTCTGAAAGAGGAAAGTCACATACACCTAGGATGCTTCGAGAGTGAGTAGAAGATGGACGAATTTTCATTCTCGGGTAAACTAATCCTTTAAGGTCATATTAATTTAATATTATTAATAAATGTCACATTTAAAGGAATATTTTAATATTATTCCATAATTTATTTATTTACAATAAATGATTATCTGTGTTACTTGGTTCTACAATTATACTACTACTACTACTAATAATAATAATAATAATTTTCTAAATATGTATTATTATTATTTATATTTATATTATTAATGTTATGATGATGAGGATGGTGATGATGATATTACTACTACTACATTTCATTGTTTTATTTATTTATTTATTTATTTTTTGTTACTTGATTCTCCAATAATAATAATGATAATAATAATGTATTAATAATTTACATTATATACATTATTTAATAAATTAATGCGCAAATAATCAATGCTTTTGTTTTTACTCACGAAACATGTGTTCACCTGAGAAATAAGATATGATGGAAATAAGATGAAATTGGAAGAGAAACTACTTTAGTGGTTTTGTGAGTGAACACAGTTTCTTGAGGGAACGCAATTACTATTTTACTGCAATATTCGAGTATCGCAATATAATTTTTCCTCCCATCTATTTTTTTTTTTTTTTTTTATCATGTCCTCTTAGGGGCTCCATAGCATCTCACCAGTCAAAAAAGCCCTGAGCTAAATGACTGCATATTCACTCTCAGTTTGTTTTAAAGATTTCCCAGAATGCAAAAACCTAGTTACACATTTTTGTAATGGGGTTACAGATATAGCTGTACAGCCAGACAAAGAAGTATTGCCAGTGAGCACCATAAATCTCTCCAAGCTCTTTTAAGTGTGTCTCAGACTGTCTCCCAGAACTCCTCCATTTCTTGTAAGTTTACAGTATCTTAAACTGCACTAAAGGTGAAGCTGCTCTTGAAATTGATGAATTGGCTTCCTATTGTCCTCCCTAAACTGCTCACTTTTGCGAAGCCGATTCTTTTGTCCGGGCCTATCAGCCGCTTCAACTCTTTCTGAATGAGAGGCTCCGGCGAGCTACGAGGTTTCTGAAGCCCAGCCGGAGCAGATGACGGGTGGCTTTGGGCCATGCATGAAGCTCTAATGGTTGGCAGCGGAGAGGTTTGGTCGGGTTGACAGGTCCCTGTGTCTCTGTAGACAGATTCAGGACTGACACCTCATCCATCTCTGTCCCTGAGGGGCTCTTGCTTCAGGCTTTAATGACACACGAGTGGTCTGTATATTTGTGTGCGTACGGGAGTGTGTGGAGGGAGATCCTCGCCTGTTACGCCACAGGCTCTGTCAGAGCACAATTACCTCCCATGGGCTTCTCCGCTCAAGGTGACTGCAAAGCTCAGGGTTAATGTCAAGCAATGTCGTGGCTCTGTGGTGTTTGGGTGAGATGATGCCTGGAACAAAACAGTAACACCATACACTTGATCTCCTACTGCAGATATGCAGAAATCTCCCACTAAATGGGGAAATCAGTTTCTGCTGCTAACTTTATTTATCCTTAAAACAAAAGGCCACAAGTTAAGAATCTCAATCAAATAATTAAAAAAGAAAAACAATCATGGAGCCATGTTTATAATCTCATGCTAGGTTCCAAACAAGTAGGGCTGAAAAAATTATTCAAAATCTAAATAAATTAGTGCTGTCAAACGGTTGATAGTGATTAATCGCATCAAAAATGAAATTTTTTGTTTAGAAAATACATGTGTGTGTACTGTGTATATTTATAATGTATATATAAATACACAAATATATAAGTATATATATTTGAAAAGTATTTACAGTATTTATACATACATATACATATACACATATATATATATATATACACACACAAATTATGTAAACAAAAACATTTTGATTGTGATTAATAATTTGACAGGACTAAAATTTTTTTTTTTTTCACTGAATAGTTAAATATAATATAATATAATATAATATAATATAATATAATATAATATAATATAATATAATATAATATAATATAATATAATTAAGTGGAAATTTTACCAGCATTTCTTTTTTACTGCGACATTACATCAACAGAATTCTTTACTACTACTCTGTTTATAACTTCACTTGCTAATCGTAAACATATTTTAGCTTAGGATGTTCAACCTGAAATAGAGCTGTTAATGGTAACGCCATAATTAGCATCCTGATTTTGAATGGGAAAGGTGACAACAATGTAACCAGGGCTATGGCTATGGGGGCTGAGCCTCAGAGGAGAGTTATATGTAACTTGTTTGCATGATTGTGTGAATGTGTGTGTGTGTGAATGTGTGTGTGTGTGTGTGTGTGTGGAGGTCTGAGGAGGCAGGGGACTCCTTTTACGCAGCAGTGAGCTCTCATTAAAAGCATCTTTCTCTTGGCCGGCAGTGGACGCTGTCAGCTGCTCGTTTCCACTGCATGAAAATAAGCCTAATTAGTCTGTGTATCTCAAGAGTTCCCAAATGATAGCATTTCAAAAAGGCACACTTCTACTCACACCATGACAAAAATCTTCCAGATCTCCTGGGGAACATTATTCTTGCATAAAAAACAAACAAACAAACAACATTATTCATGCGTTTTAGATCTAACAGCAAGTAATTTGATGAAGTATCATTTTCTTTCATATCCAGATTCTTTTTGTGTCGGCCGTGGATCTGGCAAACATCACACATACATCAGAGAAGTGGCAATAAATATGTCCAAACAGGGTGAAGTGAGCTGTCAATCATTTTGATTAATGACCAAAATGTGTCTAAATGTTTGTGATCCAAACTGTGTAGTCAGCAGGTCATGAGGCGGCAGAGCAGCTTTCTCTCAGTGATTGAGACTACGGGTCGCATTAAACGGGAACATTTCCTCAGGCGGGCCTACTGACAAACATGAGACTCCTGCTTACGTTTCACACTTCTAGATTACTTTTAATGTTGCTGGATGTGGAAAAGCAGGAATTAAGAATTTTAAAGAAATAGTTCAACCAAAAAATACAAAATCTGTCATCAATTACTCACCCTAATGTTGTTTCCAAACTGCATCACTTTCTTTCTTTCTTTCCTTATTTCCTTCTTTCTTTCTATATAACACAAAAGGGGCAGTGTTATTTATTATGTGTTTTTTTTTTTTACTTATATTTTGAAATCACTTTTATTTTTATATTTTCAGTTTTGAGTGCTTTTATCCTTTTTTATTAAGACAAAGATCTATTATTTTAGTTTAGGTGTCAGTGCTTACAATTATTTCAGTCAGCATCATTTCTAATTTCCATTACATTTTTCTTTCATATTTTATTTTATTTAAACTTTATTTTATTTTTATTTTTTTTAACACTGGCAGGTGTAAAGACTATGCTGCTCTTTTCCATTTTATGAAAGGAAATGGATATGTTAAGCCTCAAAGTATAAAAGCTAAAAACCACCTTAAAATATTATAAAAGTGGTTCAAGAAGCTTTTTGTAGAAAACAGAAAACGAAACATGGCACACACAAACGCATCAGGGACCAAAAAGGGTTTGAGATATCCGGTGTAGGAAAATATTAGGAAAATAAAACATTACTCTTACAATTTATTTTCAGAAGATTTGGAATATGCAGTAGCTCAAAAGCCATATGGACAACTTCAATGACAATTTTACAGGCCATTTACACAGAATAAATTTTTTTAAAACATGGAATGAAAAGAAGAGTGTTTTTAATAATATATATAGATAGATAGATAGATAGATAGATAGATAGATAGATAGATAGATAGATAGATAGATAGATAGATAGATAGATAGATAGATAGATAGATAGATAGATATAGTCATACTGGTTTGATACTGTGACCAAACCCATCTCATCCAGAACAGACCAACAGAATTCCAGTCCTGAGGCTGACGAACACTTTAAAAGACCTGTCAGAACCAATCAGCAGTCACATCACACACCCAGGACAGACATACTAGGTATCCATCACTTGTGACTCACTAAGTGTTCCTCACTCTCTTGTTGTCTAATTTTGTTGCACTCATCCTATTTCATTCTTTCTCGCTCTATATGCAGTGAATGAACCCTTCTGTCAGAGGTCCAGTTGGTGACTGAGGGTGATCTCTTCAGACCAGTGAGCATCTCACTCTGGAGAGAGAAGCCCCTGACCTGGACAGACACTTACAGCCAAGCAAAAAAACTTGAAAAGGTAACTCAGTCCTTCCTCAATGAGCATAAACACTCATAATACATTTTAACATTTTCATTACATAATCAGCTCAATATGTATGGATTTTTTGATATAGTAAACTTGCTCAATAGCTCACCTGGTATAGCACTGGACTTGCAATGTGGACTGTCTTGTGAAACACAAGTCACAAATGACATTGCAAATAACAAATAAAATGTCTTTACCTTACTTTAGCTTTTTTAATGCGATTAATTATGTTTAGGGCAGGGTTTAGTGTACATGCTATTTTATTTTCAAATGCTATTAAGAATGAACTTTTGGTGCAACTCACTGGACATTTCATTTTTGAACTGCTACAATACGTATTTACTGGATATTTAGTCCAGGAAAAATGAGAGTCATTTCACATTTTTAAGACCTTCCAAAAATCCCCACCTATAAAACATGTCAAAACATATTTAATCTAATAACAGCTCTCTATAATGAATGTAATAATCGTTCTAATTCTATGAGAATAGGGAAGTCCATCCCACAGCTATGAAAACGACCCAAAGGAACCATATCGCTGGAATCACTTTCATAATATTTTTTCAGCAGATGAATGATAAAAACATTGACAGTCAACCAGAACCCACCTTTAAAAAACTTGAAGATTTAAAGCGGCAGAAGACAGAACTGCAGTACATGCTTATAAAGAGAATGTTATTTTCCTTTGGTGTGGACGCTAATATAGTTATCATAAGAACAGGCCTTTAAAGGCCTAGCATTCTGCGGGTCAAATAGAGGGTTAAAATAAACAACAAAAATTATGACCAGTACAAGTCACAAGTACATCTAGACATACATTTAAATAGCATTCCGCCTTAATCAGAATAAAGTCTCCAAAGGCTTCCATTTGAAAGTGAGGTAATGTCAAAGTTTAGCTGAATATAAATCAGAATGTGAAAGACGCCGCAGACAGAAGCAGGGGAACTAGAAAAAAAACAAACAATAAGGCTTCAATATTTGCCCTTCATCGTTATCAGTGAGGCTGTCTGCTTATGATCCCATTCGCCATGCTCCTGAGCCGAGACGGCAGCTACCGAGACCAAGAGAGAGAGAGCAGGCAACAGCAGGGAAATCACCCCCAAAAAGCCCCTATTGAACCATCAAGTAACAGGCTTTGTTGAGACAATGCTAGCCGGGGGCTTGAGGAAAGATGGGTGTATTTCAGGCAGCCAATAAACACTGGGCTCCCGGAGGGCATAGAGGAGGGGGGAGACATAAAAATGGAGAGAGAGCAAGAAAGATAAAAATGAGAAAGGAAGCAAAACCCTTCATTTAAACTGTGACTTTAAACCTTCATAAACATATGAATGGATCCATGGCATACACTCCCTCACAGAAGCGCTAAGCAACACCTATGCACATCATAGTAGGCTTAAGAAGCCATTCTCTCCAAAGCCTGCATTTCTGCAATGCTGGATTAGCCCGATTTGCAGAGATTAAGAAGTTCGAGCCTTTCTTTTATCTGTTTAATTTTGGGGATTTGGGTGGGGTGTGATTGGGCGAGGGTTTAAATGGATTGTCCGGTGTCGTCGATTCAGCTCATTAGCCCTTTAAAGGAACTGCCTGACATGTGCGTCCATCAGATCATTTGAAAATGAGAATCAATAAGGTGGTGAACACGGAGTGGAGAACTTCACATTTATCGTGAACTAGGACAGTGAACACAAAACCGGATGTGTTTAACATGGGAAAGAGCTTTAAATGGGTGTCCGGGAACGTAATGATGAACTCGGGGAAGGTACTGTGACCACAGAATGAGAATGACTCTAGAATCAATTTGGACACTTAAAGGCACAATATGTAAGTTTTCACCTCTAGATGTCACATTTTTAAAACAATAATAAAGGTTAAGCTTGATGATGCTGTGGAGGAGAGTGGAACGATGGGGGATGTTGTTTTCACCATCCAGAGATGTCCGAATCATGTTCAAGGATGTAATTAATTAATTTTTTTTATACCTGTACCTTGAAGTTATTCAAACAGCAAATAAATTATATAGAGAAAGCGAGCAAATAACATTTAATGTTACATTGTCAAAGAACAGTATGCCTGTATTCAGTCTAGCATGAGTTTACGCACTCTCAAAAAACTCTATTTTTATTTACTCTATATTTTATGAAAAACATTTTCAAGCTGCCTTTAAGCAACTCTTTAAAAAGTATGAAAATAGTTAAATTAGGATACATTGCAGAAAAATTAATTAATTAATTAAAACAAGTCAATAGAAAAAATGTAAGTTAAATCTGATTAAAAACTAACTGGAACAGAGCTAAAGTATTGGAATGTTAAATGTTAGTGTAAAATCTCCAGTTAATATGATGAACACTACAGGAACTGACTTCATACAGTCAGAAATACATACAGTTAGAAATACATACAGTCAGAAATACATACATACATACATACATACATACATAATTTAAATAAATACATTTGAGACCATTTACTCTGAACATACTCTTGAGTTCAATGTAATGAAACAGAATTCCAAGTTCTTGAATATTTGACATCATCTTAAAAAATTTCACAATTTCACCAACATTTTCACATAAACCAATAAAAACAAATTTTGCGTAAACGGCCCCTATGCAAAATGAAGAAAGACGTTTTTGATATTTTATATTCAAATGCGAATGCACATCAAACATCAAGTGTCCAAATAGTGTTTTGGGTTGTGATAAAGTTTATGTAAAGGAGCTCACCTGTCAGCACAGCACTTATGCAGGATTTGAGTAAAGATAGACTGATACAGTACAGTAGATAGACCCATCATCTCATGCTATAAATCTAAAATCTGAAGGACATTGGATTCATGCTCTGTCAAGCTGGTAAACGTAAGGGCAAAAGAAGGACATGGCACTTTGATGAAGTTTCATTGTACCTTTGAACCCCTTTGAAAGCAGGAGAAAGCAGATTTTTTCATACATTTTATCTGGGTTTAATCTGACGTTCGGCGCAGTGCCTTTGATTCCTGGTGGGATTGGATGGAGTTTAAATGTTAGCTCAGTGGGTGTGGGCTCTCTGCTCTTTTTGCCCTTTGATGCCTGCCACCCCCGGTCTGTATGTCAAAAATAGAGAAAAACACACAGATAGAGAGTGAAAGAAGAGAAGGACGACTAAGGTGATATGTAATGGTGGCTTTAATGTGCTTAATAAATCTTTTACCATGCTAATTATTAATCAGATGGACACTTTTTGAGTTTTCACTACAAAGCAATGGTTTGAGTGAAAACAGCTTAGCTGAGAACAGACAGACAGATTCACAGAGAGAGAGAAGAATGAACGGGATACTGAGTAGACTGGAGGAGGAAGTGGAAATAACATCTTTTATACAAATGGTTCCCATAAGGAGACCGTGTCCAAAGGACCTGCTGATTTCAGATGAGCTTTTAGATTTGTGCACAGTGCTTGAAAAGAAAATGGAAATTCGCTTATGGCTGCTTTTATTTTTGGTTTAAATTGCTTTGCTTTAAAATAATAATAATAAAAAATGGACAGGGAGAGTTCGCCTCCCAAATTTCATTTAAAACAATATAAGGAAACTTTCAAACTGTTCACAATACTGTACCATGGTTTACATAAAGCAGCTGTTTTCAACATTGATGATAATAAGAAATCTCTGTTTGGTAAATGGCAAATCATCATTTGATAATGACTTTTGAATGATCATGTGTGACTGTTGTTTATGATGAGATAATATACTCAGCAATATAACAATATTTACTGTACTACTGATCAAATAAATGAAGCTCTGGTGAGTAAGAAACATCTTTCAAAATATTTACAAAAACCCCACCAATCTGAAGTTTTTAATCGGTAGTGCAGTTCCACTCAAGCCTCAGCAGCTGTTAATATTTTAGATCAGAAACTCAGAAGTCAGAGAATGAACTATAGACCTGATTTCACTTAACTCTCTCTGTGTCAATATTAATCAGTCCGAATACAAAGGTATATTTCACTGCTCTTACAGCTTTTGAAAATGAGTTTCTTTTTCAAAGTCTCTGTTACTTGACTTGCAACCACTTTTGCCCCGTTTTCAATCATTTCTACTAATTTTGTATTAATGTGTAAGCTGCTGGCACTGTTCAAATACACCAATCATATACTGTAAGCCCTTCATCAGCTTCCAGGTATATAATGTCCAGAAAGGTGGTATTTACAGTCAGAATGGTTAAAGAAATGAGAGTGAGGAGGCAGAACTATAAAGATCCTTTACATGAATATTAAAAGGGTTTCAAATTTCATTTCCAAATGTGCATATATGCACTTAACAAAGCACCAGGTTTGATGACAATGATACCAAATGCTCAGGCAGGTGAACCATGATGTAATTTTTGAGATCTGAGAGTGATGAAACATTTTCAAATAGCTTGTTTTTCTGTAAAAGAAAGACATGCGGGTTTGATCTGACATATGGATGAATAAATGACAGAATTTCCAATTTTCCAACACAAACATCTTTTCAGCTTCTGCGCAGATTTATAGAGCTTGTGACTTCTCTTTCTGCACTTCTGAGCTCATCTCTGGTTTTGCTGGGCTCTCACAGCCTGTACTTCACACCTGGCCCTCTGCAGCAGCTCTCAACCCACTCACGGATGACAGATATGTACTGGAACACTTGTTCTGTAGCCATGCACACTACACGTGGGCACCCCAGACTCTCTAAAACTCAGAAAGGTATGAGTGCTCAGACTGCCAGAGGGGTCACTGAGAACACCCATATACATGGCCAAAATATAGACTAGCAAGACTTTACGGTTCACATACTATCCATTCAAAATATGTTGTGAAAAATACCACAATTCAAATCATCATTGCATCGAAAATAGTACTGGAAGGTATATGTCAAACTACTTGTAGAGCACTGCCGGCATGGGCATCCCTGCATGTTTCATAGAATCAATTTACCCACAACCCTTTGCACAATGGAAGTTTTGATGTGGTCATAAACAACAACAACAACTACTTTACACAACAACTGATGAGAAACTTGGCCCACCTAGTAAGATAATATGTAATATTAGTATAATGCATATTTTGGAAGGGTATAACAACAGCAGTGGAGCAGCCATCAATCTATAAATAAATCAATCAAACAATCAGTCAATGAAATCAAATAAATAAATTAAAATGTATAATATGTTGTTCTTTGACCTTCAAAAAAAAGGCATAGACTAAATTCGGTACATTTTAATTAAATAACAAAATGGCAATTTACTCTATTTTCTAAACACATAATATACAAACCCGATTCCAAAAAAGTTGGGACAAATTGTGAGTAAAAACGGAATGGAATAATTTACAAATCTCATAAACTTTCTCATAAAATTTTATTTACAATGGAATATAGATAACATATCAAATTTTGAAAGTGAGACATTTTAAAAAATGTCATGTCAAATATTGGCTGATTTTGTATTTCATGACAGCTACACATTCCCAAAAAGTTGGGACAGGTAGCAATAAGAGGCCAGAAAAGTTAAATGTGCATATAAGGAACAGCTCGAGGGCCAATTTGCAACTTATAAGGTCAGTTGGTAACATGATTGGGTATAAAAAGAGCCTCTCCGAGTGGCAGTGTCTCTCAGAAGTCAAGATGGGCAGAGGATCACCAATTCCCCAATGCTGTGGCGGTAAAATAGTGGAGCAATATCAGAAAGGAGTTTCTCAGAGAAAAATTGCAAATAGTTTGAAGTTATCATCATCTACAGCAGGGGTTCCCAAACTTTTCAGACAGCGACCCCCAATATTAGATTGCTGACGACCCGCGACCCCCACCCCTCCCTCTCCTCCTCCTCCTCCTCTCTGTGTTTCCCTCTTGTGAGGATTTGCGATTTGGTTACATACTGACAGAGCTAAAACAAAAAGGAACACAATCTCTAAGCCAGGCTATTTTATTAACAAATTGTGGACAAAAACAAATACATCCATAACTGTGAAATGCTTACAGACAGAATATGAACAAGCTGCCTATAACACGCATACAACAATAATTTTGTATTCAGAAAAAACGCCTTACATACATGTATGGATTTCCCAATCAGGACCCAGATTTGGTCAATGGGTGGAGCGGATAATTTTATATTTTTATAATTTTAATTTCATTTTTAAGATTACAAGTAAAGAGCATTCAAGACTGCAAGAGTTCCAATCTATATGGGCCTTAGTACTCTTTTTGATGTTTTTTTTTTTTTGTTTTTTTTTGTGATTGCAATATGTGTAATATGTGCTAAATTGTGAATAAAAAATAAATTAAAAAAAACAAAAAATGCCTAATGTGATGGATGGGCGCTGTGCGCGGAGCAAAGCAGGTCCACTCTAGGTTTAATTTTGGAGATCGCCACCGGCAGATCATCTTCCACGTTAAGCCGTGACCTGTGTTTATTCTTAATGTAAGTCAGCACGGAGAATGTCTTTTCACATAAATACGTTGAGCCAAATTGCAAGAGGACATCCAATGCGGCTTTCGACAACTGTGGATATTCCAGCGCAATAGAAACCCAGAACTCATCCAGCGTCTTGCCGTCAAATGCCGTCCTCAGGGTTCGATCGGTTGAAAGTTCTATCAGCGCATCTTCCATATCTGACGCCAGATGATTTGCCGTGGTTACATTAAATGGTGACCTTATCCAGTCATATTGGTCGGGAGCGTCTCCTTCAGGGAAATAATTATGAAAGGGATCTGGATAAATCCAGATTAAAAATTATTTTTTCATTGTGCACACATATTAGATTGGGAAAAAATTACAGAGTGATTTATGGATATCTACTTTTGTTATCCTGTAAATCAGAATATACTATCAATAGCCTTAAAAAAATGATTTTCGCCATGTTTTTTGTAATAAAATGTTATATAAATCAGGCTAGGAATAATATATTTACAAATCCCTCTGTAAATGTTTTCATAATATAACTAGGTACAACACTGGAAAGTTTGGTGTATATAGGTGCTACTAAAGTGGAGATTTCGTAATTGGAGTATGAGAGAAAGGTCATTTTGAGAAAACAGGCTATAAAGATTTATCATCAGCCAATGAGATTGCGCATTCAGCCCTTTTACTTTCGCGATTGGTTGCTGATAAAAAGGAAATGACCATATTTGGATCTGACAGCATTGTACAGTGAAGAGAGAGCTTTCCACCCGTGCCTGTGATGAAAGAGAGCAGACAGAGATTGCGGATCGGCAGGATGATTTACAACGCTAACTTTTGTTGAATTTACGCGAAATCTACAGACGCAAACAGTGTAATAAAATAAAGACCTAAAAGTGTATTTCAGACTTTTTTTTTTCACCATCTCGCATTAACATAAAAAATAAAATAATAAAAAATAAAAAGTTTCAGTAAATCATCTCGCGACCCCCCGCTCCCCACTCCGCGACCCCCCGGGGGGAACTACTGATCTGCAGTACATAATATCATCCAAAGATTCAGAGAATCTGAAACAATCTCTGTGCGTAAGGGTCAAGGCCAGAAAACCATAATGGATGCCTGTGATCTTCGGGCCCTTAGATGGCACTGAATCACATACAGGAATTCTACTGCAATGGAAATCACAACATGGGCTCAGGAATACTTCCAGGAAACATTGTCGGTGAACACAATCCACCGTGCCATTTGCCATTGCCAGCTAAAACTTTATAGGTAAAAAAAGAAGCCATATCTAAACATGATTCAGAAGCGCAGGCATTTTCTCTTGGTCAAAATTAATTTAAAATGGACTGTGGCAAAGTGGAAAACTGTTCTGTGTTTTTTTTTTTTTTTTTTTTAACTCAAGTGGTTCTTGGGTTCAGAAGCCTGCATCTCTGATGGACAACACAGGCTCCCATCCAGACATTGTCTCTTTCAGGGAAGACCTTGCATTTTCCAACATGACAATGACAGACCACATACTGCATCAATTACAACATCATGGCTGCGTAGAAGAAGGATCCGGGTACTGAAATGGCCAACCTGCAGTCCTGCAGAAGCCTGTATTAGACAAAAATGGGACAACATTTGTATTGATTGATTGATTCACTGATTGATTGATTGACCTCATATTATTTGACAAAAATGTCATTATAAGACCTTCCAGTGAAAAAAATAGACTTCTCTCTGGTCATGAATGCAGGATGTATCCAATCATTTAGTCCACTTAACATCCACCACTCCAAGCTCATAATAATCACTCAACAACCAATGAACAAAACCAAGTCACCACCCCTACATTTTTTTTTTCAATAATCTGTTACATTTAGCTGTACGTTACAATATGAAAGAATTGATCTGTCACCATTTCAGTTTCATAATGTTCACAAAACACTTTATTGTTCAAACTTTGTCACTGTTTTTGTTAGGTCTCGAATTTAGAGTCCAAATCAACTCTCAACTAAACTTTTCTGTTCTGAGCTTCCATCTCTGCTATACGTCCATGTAGAATTATCTAGGGTACCGATGGAGAAACCAAAATGAGTTCCCAGTGAACACAAAGAACTCTATGCATTGCTTCAGAATACTAAAAAAAGAATGAAGGAACCTTTGTCTTTGACAGGGAATCAAGTGGACATTTTTTATTCTGTCTGTTCCCATCCGTCTCCCTCTCTATGCCCACCCTCCACAGCCCTTTATTTTTATCTCCACCAATGCGCTTGCGGCAATGTGACTTTTTCTTATTTCACGTCCAAAGATCACCATTTCAACACTATTGCCAACAGCTAAATAGTCAAAAGTGATCCAAACAAAGGATAAAATGTACAGAGGAGAAAAAAAAAACAAGCCTTTGAAGTACACTATTCATTCATGGGCCATGACGGTATGACAGACCAAAGTCTATCTGTAGTGCGGGACCTGACTGAGCAATGAACTGTGGGCTAAAATCTCATCATCCTCAAGGTTGGCAATATGAGTTCCTCAAGTACTTGTACTGGGCCCTATACAATTCTCATAGGAGGCTTGTATGAATCTACGACCAGATACCTGACCAGCTCTCACCTATCCATGTTACCATGCAGGTCCATTAATGACTCCACCATGGGCAGCCCTGGAGGCTCTTGGCACTGCTGTGCTGGCTTTATTGACTGTTCTGACATGTGGAGGTCTCCGGAGAGACGCTGGGGAGGGCAGTAAGTCACACAGCTGCAGGGCCAATGTGACAGGCCTGACAGACACATACTCTCCATGCAGAAAGAGAAACCATGCATTCGGTCTAGGAGATTGGCCCACGGTTGCATTCAGCCACCATGTCTCTGTAAATCTATGCAATATGTTTTGGGGAGACTGACGGTGCCATCCCACAAGCATCTTTGTGGTAAAAGCAATTTATTGCAATTTATTGGCTCCCGTCACACCTGTTCCCTCCCTCCCATCACTCCCTGTCAGCTAAAAGAAAAAATAAGGTTAATTATCCCATACAATTTTGCCCGTCATGTAAATACCTTAAATGGACAGCTCACTCAAAAATGAAAATTCTGTCATCATTTATCCACCCTCAGTGAGTGTCTTTCTTCTGCTGAGCAAAAAAAAGAAGATATTTTGAAGAATGTGGGTAACCAAACAGTTGTTGGTAGCCATTGACTTCCATTGTATGGAAAAAATTACTATAGACATCCATGGCTACCATTAGCTGGTTACCAACATTTTTCAAAAGATCTGCTTTTGTGTTCAACAGAACAAAAAAACAATATAAGATATGAACAAAAGAGCAAATGAAGACAATTTTCAGTTTTTAGTGAACTATGCCTTTAATCTGCGTTCTTTCAGCTTATTCAGTGTGCATATGTGATATGTAACAGAAAATGATCCTTACTGCAGATTTAAGTGTATCCAACCAGAGTGAGAGTTTGCAAAGGAAATGTACTTTACACTCTGACCCTTTCTTGACCCAAGAAATTATAAAAGCCTTGTGTAGCCGAAGGAGAACAAACAAGCAGTACAAAATTGTGTTCCCAGATCCCTACTATGACTACCATTCGCAAACCACACATCACACACTGTAGACAGCGCAATCCTAACAACCTGCACCCTTTGCCTATATCTGCTAATACACATCTTTCTTTTTCTATTGGCCTGCAGTCCAGATCTTTCACCCATAGAAAACATTTGGCACATCATAAAGAGGAAGACGTGACAAAGAAGACATAAGACAGTTGAGCAATTACAAGCCTGTATTAGACAACATTTTTCTCATTTCTGCTGATGAGGAGAACCAGAAGACGTGCAGGTGGATGTTGTAGTTCGTCAGCGCTGTGTGGTTAGTGACGAGCACGGAGATAGATCAAAACAAAACGCTGGACACGAATTAGAAGCACTAAATGAGGATTTGTAGAGAAAAACGTCAGAGGATTTCGAAAATAAGCCAAGAGGAGACTGGTTTTCCTTTGCAAAAGTAAGGAAACTTTGTTTCCTTTGCTCCTACATTTCCCAGAGGTGCACTCGTGACGAATATGTCTTCCAGCTTCTGCCTGCATGTCTTCCGGTTCCCAACAGTAAGCAGAAGTGAGAGAAAAAAAAGTGTTTATTAAGTTTATTACAAAAACGCATGGATTCACTACAGGGGGCCTTCATTCACCCCTCAGAGTCGTGTGAGGGACGTTTTATTACAGATGCGCGTACTTTATTTCACGTCTTCTGAACAGTTGACAACAAACACCCGCTTACCCCATTGAAAGGCTTGGATGACCAAGGAAAATGTTTTATATAACTTCGATGGGATTATTCTGAAAAAGGAAAGTCACATACACCTAGGATGCTTCGAGGGTGAGTAGAAGATGGACAAATTTTCATTCTCAGGTTAACTAACCCTTTAAGGTCATGTCATCTGTTCAACACACTCTTCAAGAAGTACTCACTAGTACACGAGACCCACCTTAATGGAGTGCATTTACCTGATCAGCCCAAAGAGTTAAAGTTACAGGTACACAAGTCTGCCTGTGGGCTTCCCTGGGGCCTTCAGCTGTCGACTTCATTTAGCCTGTTCCATTTCCCACGCTAGGAGAAATACAGTCTCTGGCCTATTGAAGCGGAATGGAACCACAAGAAACCACCTTCAGGAGGCTGATTTACCTGGGGCCGTTTCCATGGCAACACACCCCTGGGAGGTCTCAGAGACAAGAGCGAGTATACCCAACTCGACTTTATTCAAGAAAAAGCCGGCATTTCATGCAACATATAGATGAGATGGTGTTTTTCTATCATGCAGAGGAGGCGCGGAGACATTTCCTGGATTGTTTTTCCATGCTGATGCACATCCGCTAACCTTTTCAGCCAAGATAGTTCATCTCTGTCACTCGTCTCTACTACAATCGCACACAAGCATCCTGCAAAGGCCAGGCAGAGGCCTGAGAAAGAAAACACACAGTAATTGCTGTCACACAGTGGCTAGATGTGTTAGCCTGCAGTCTACACATGTATAACCACCTCAAAGATTGGTGTTTAAAATGGCAAATGCAGGACGGAATCAGCCTGTGTCTCATTTTGTTTTCGTTTTACCTGCTGAGCTGCGGCTTAATGAGAGTGTGTTCATTAAAGGAAGTCTTCATTAGAATTGCTTTTATGTTTTAGCAGAAAAACGTAGAAGTGTTGCCCACTTGTCAACAAGCAGAAGTTAATCACAAATACGCTGTTTGTAGTTATTTAGGCTTAGAAAGAGCAATAACCTGTGTGCGTCAAAGGATTTTGGGGGGATAATAGCTTGGTGACAAGGCAGGCTGTGAGTATGCGTGTCCCATCTGTATGTCTAGCGCCCCACCTGCCTTGTCCTTCTGTCCATCTGTTCAAATGCTTTCACACAATCCCATGCTGCCAGAGACAAAGTACAATGATTGATAAACACAAACACATACAAGCCACACCTCAGTGCCTACAATGAGCAGTGTAACAAGTGAAATTCCGAAGCCCAAAGTGGTGCTCTTAATTCTGATCACACATTAGCATGAGAGTTTGCACAATGACAAACTGACATTATGCTGTATGGGAGACTGGGGTGAGTTGGCACACTTTAAATCAATTTGAATTCAAATGGCAAGTAGCACATTTGAATTCAATGTAAAATTTTAAAGTAGGAAGACTATTTTCTTGTTAAAACAATCTAGTAATCTTTGTTTTATTTACAACAGCGAATAATAATTTTTATAGTGTAGAAACATACTGTAAAGTCTTGGCTACGAAAAAGGCAAGAAAAAAAAATGCAGCTTATTTTAAACATTGACCTTTTGTGACTACATGTTCCAATACCTTCATATGTTCAATGTTACAAATGTGATATGGATACTCAAAATAATAATAATAATAATAATAATAATCACTAAATGTATTTATTCTGTTCTATTCTATTCTATGCCATATTGGCATTAAAAGCTATATTTGTGGCAAAATAATAAATAATATTTGCATTTATAACAATACTTCTTGGATTGTATATAATCATTGAACAAATTATATATAATATTTTAAACAGATACTTAATTTAATAATAATAATAATAATAATAATAATAATAATAATAGTCACTAAATGTATTTATTCTGTTCTATTCTATTTTATGCCATATCGGCATTAAAAGCTATATTTGTGGCAAAATAATAAATAATATTTGCATTTATAACAATACTTCTTGGATTGTATATAATCATTGAACAAATTATATATAATATTTTAAACATATACTTGATTTAATAATAATAATAATAATAATAATAATAATAATAATAATAATAATAATAATAATAATAATAATAATAATTTCCCAGGTGAAATATTTTTGTGAATTTTAAAACTTTATGAAAAAATTTGTAACCATATTTAATTTAATATTTTTCATTGTAATGGTTCTTCATTTCAATATTCTCAAACTTTTTTCCAGGTTTAAATTTGATTTTGCATCCCACATGCTTTTGCACCCCTCTGTATATTTTCAGTTTTTCCCTCTGACTCAACTTTTATGTCCAATGGAATGAAAAAGTCAAACGTTCTGCTCCATAGATAACTCACAGATTGTGGCACTTAGTGCTACTTCTTGTTGCCATGACTTCTCTGATATATATATATATATATATACACCATTTAAAATAATTTTTTGTCACCTCAATGTGATGTTTGAAGAAAAAAGAAATAAGACTCTTTGAACAGGGTTTATTTAGAAATTCTGATCTATAATCCAACTTGAAATGCCGATTCTCACAAAGACGGAGGGGTCACAGAATAAATATAGTCTGAATTTGGCTTATATGGCTTATTTCTTTTAAATGCCTGGTGAATTTGTGAATTACTGGTGACATAATGTTTTGTAATTGCATGGTTTCATTTTGGAAGTCACAGGTGAGAATAAATGAGGATAAAGAGGTGTGCTTGAAAAGAGGAAAAATGTGGTCTTTTAAGCACTCCGTATATAAAAACTAGCAAAAGAGAGCCCTGAAAAAACTGAAATGAGGACAAAGGGAGTGCACACAGCGGAAAAAGTAACGCCTTTATAATTGAGTTCAAAAGCCTCACTTCTCAGTCAAAAACCAAAGCAAATGAATGTCTGTCATCACTGCTGCAAAAGTCTCAACCGTACAGGTTGAATGCTGCCTTAATAAAATTAATTAGAAGTTCTTTTAACTAGATTTTGACTACAACTTTTTGGGGGGTTTTGATGTGCATTCTTTCTAGAAATAAAATATGTCATGCATAGGAAAGTTTTCAAACACATTAGACAATAATGATCTCATTCGTTTTACTTCCAAGTGCAACAAAAGGAGCCTTTCCAACTTTCAGCACAATGAACAAAGATGCCAGTGTTTGGTTTAGGGCGATTTTTGCCAATAGCTCCACTCCGCTTTAAATGGTACATTTAATAAAGAGCATGTACGGTTTGTATTCAAAATAAATGCCACTTTTCCCCATACTGTCTCCCTGTAGTGGAGAAATTTCTAACACCAAGTTCTCATTGTTCATCTACAGGACAGAGGTGAAAGACACTCTCTTTGTCGGGCGACAAAGGTGCATACATTTATCATGAGAGCTCTGTGGATCTATCTCTGCAGTACTCTCACAATGCAACGCAGGCAACAAGGTCTCTGCAGATTCATAAGCGTGAAAATGGATGAATAAATGCATGAATAAACAGTATAGAGAGGAAACATATTCATGAGATAAAACATTTATATTTGCATTCACAACAAAGTGGGTATTGCAGTTTTCCTTCCTGTACATATTAAATAAAGGACATAGTGATATAGATTAATTAAATACATTTCCACGGGTGCTGAGCCTCGGGTTCAAACCAGTCTGACTTGTTATTGTCACATCTGACCTCGCTTGAGTCCAATTTGAATCAATATCCTCCCTGTGCAAATTGAAAAATGTATTTCTCAATACAAGCATTTCACTGACTAAATACAACAAAACATTTAAAAATCACTCATTTCAATGCTTAAAGTAATTGCTTTACATTTAATATATTTTTCAACTTCATCAGTATTACACTTCACTGAAACTGCACTGGAACACCCTGACAACCACTTGCACATTCATCAGACTGAAGAACACATAGAAAAAATGATGGATGGATGGAAAGACAGATAAAGGTACATATGGAATGACAGACAGACAGAACAACAGGCAGTCAGATAGAAAGACGGATGGATAGAACAACAGACAGACAAGCAAACAGACAGACAGATAGAATGACGAACGGATGGACAGATAGATAGATATAACTTCAGAAAGAGATTGACAGACAGACATACAGACAGACAGATGGAATTTCAGAAAAGAGATTGACTGACAGACAGAAAGTCAGACGGACAGAAAAACAAACAGTTGGAACACCAGAGACAGACAGACAGACGGATAGATAGATAGATAGATAGATAGATAGATAGATAGATAGATAGATAGATAGATAGATAGATAGATAGATAGATAGATAGATAGATAGACAGAACATCAGACAGACAGATAGATGGATGGATAGAATGACAAACAGATGGACAGACAGATAGAACTTCAGAAAGACAGAAAGATGGACAGATAGAACGCCAGAAAGAGATTTACTGACAGACAGAAAGTCAGACAGATAGACAGATCGAACATCATAAAGAGATTGAATGACAGAGAGAAAATCGAACAGAGAAACAGACTGATAGAATGTCAGAGAGAAAGGCTGACTGACATATATACAGAATGAAAGACAGATGTATGGATAAAATAACAGAGACTGATGGCTAGAATGACAGACAGATAGAATAACAGACAGATGGATAGACGGACAGATGGATAGAAAGTCAGACAGATAGTTTTCATAGTACAGGAGATTCTGATGAGCAGTGTCAGGAATGTTGCGAGCTAGCTTTAAACTCAGAGCTCTAGCTGTACCACTGCTCACCACTAAGCATGTGCATTACAGCCCAATATCCTTCTATCTTTAATTATGAATCTTTACAAAACCATGTAAGCAATTAGATGAGTTGAATACTTTCTAAAGTCAAAATGGTTATCCTGAGGTCACACATCACAGTTGCTGTTACTGTATAATTAGCATCTCTTTCACTTATAAGACAAGGATCTATCAGCTAACAAGCCCTAAATACCACCTGTGTTGTCAGACAGCGCTGGCTAAGTCAGGCTGGAGCCTCGCAGTCATGTTTACTCTGAGCTGGAGCTCCGGCTCTCAGAGTCCCACATAAGCAGATGCTTGTTCAGGCTTCTGGCACATTGAGCTGTGTGAAAAGTCACTTTCTTCCTCTCTCTTTGATCACTGCAACTAACAGGCTGGAAAAAAAAAAAGTTCATCACGCCGCAAATAATTACCACAGTAAGGTGGATCACTCTGAGGAGCTTAGAGTAAACGGAAATTTTAACGGCTGATTTTCACAGCTCGCAGCTGCTTTGAAGTTGCTTAGCTACAACAAAAGGATAAGAAGTTAAGAGAGTGCTTGTGTTTGAACTTTTTCCGCCATTTGACAAATATTTGCTCTTATGTACCTATCAGAAGCACCTTTGTTCTGTTTTAAATACTAGTCCATTTTTACTTGAAAGTTCAGATAAGCGACCACACATTAGAACTGCACAGTCAGAAACTTGTAGGAAATATGTAGAACAACCTGCGTACGAATCATTCTCTGGGCTCTTAAACTGCCAAACCACTCTTGTCTCCTAGGTGCCTGAGAGTCTTTAGGTCCCTTAAGATCCCGCCTGACTGGATTCATTAATGCAGGAGGAAGTCTCTGTCTATCCGTCCAGCTCAGCTCGTCTCTGGAGCTCTGCAGGGAGCTAAAGATCCTTCAGTAGGCTATGACTTCCATTCCTCAAGAGATAATGTCGAAACTTTATGCAGTGGCAAGCATATTCGCATAAGAAAAAAGCACTTTAATGATGCCCAGATCAAAGAACCTTCAGTTTTGAATGTGTTCTCTAAAGGGAGAACTTTAATTATCAGTTGAGAGTGCCAAGTGATTGCAAACAAAATTGCTGCACCAAATACATTTTTCTGGGGAGTTTTTCAGAGCTATAACTTACCGACACTGCCGCATCCAAGCCAAACTCACCAGACTTAGCCCAGTTTCATTTCTATGTCTACTATACTGTTCATTAATATTTTATTTAACATTGATAACGATACCTAGACAAAACGTTTACTTTCATTTTAATTAGATAGATTATAATACATGAATAATATGACCAAACAAATCTATAAACATCTCATTATTATCAAAGCAATTTTAAAATCCATTAAAGAACTCTCTTTATCAAGCTAGCATGAGGGAAATGTATTTACATACAAAACCATGCGATTACAGCAAAAAAACAAAAGTTATACAATATGCATAAAAATACAATATTTAACATTTTGCAAAATTACCCATGCATTTACTTGAATGAAAGAGACATTTATATGTACACTTGGACCGCAACATTTAATAAATAAAGGTTAAAACATTCAAATTGTAAAAGGTGTTTTGAAAAACACATTGGTAAATCGCAAAGTGGTTGGAATTAAGCATATTGTACTTGGTAAATTAATTAAAATAATTATTACCCAACCGTTATTAAGAATATTTTTTAAAGGTAATTAGTGAATACTCATCTTGGTTGTTTCTCATTGTAGGTCATTGTGCAGCATGTCTTTCAACATCTGAGTCCAGTGAGTTCTTTGCTTGGGAGCTTTCATTTCTAACTGAATGCACCAAACTGAATGAAATTATATTGTATTAAAGCACGTTGTTTGAAAGACTATTTAATTATTATTACTTACCCATTTAATTCTAGCACATTAAGTTGCTGTGTCCAGTATGTTTGAAATTTAAAGTGTGTACCGTCCTAATTAAAGAGAGAGTTTACCCAAAAATTCAAATCATTTACTCATTTAATAAAAAGCAAAACATAAACTAAAGCCCAGGCCTGGTCCTCTCTTGTCCTTCACTGTCATCGCTCCAGTTTTATATCCTTCCATCTCCTCTGTGGGACTCGATATATATATATATATATATATATATATATACTTGTGGATTGGGGGGGACACGAAGGGACTTGGCTGCCATGACGAAGCTGCCATGTAATCTTATTTAGCATCTCGCTTCTTACTCAGATACGTTTTTTAGGGATGTCTCTAGAGTGTCCTCTTATATGTCTACTTACTCTCTTAAGGTAAGGCACGTATTTGTCCCTGAATTTCTTGACAGGAAAAGGACACTTGTTTTGAGTCTCGGGTGGCAGTGTCAAGCAAAATTGCAAACAACTTTAAGGGTTCCGTCATAATACCAGCTGTGACACCTCAGTCAGATCTTCTACTAGACTGTCAGCAGATTGCACAGCCGTACAGACCAAACGGAGATGAGTGGGACAGCTGTAGCTGCAGCCTAGCTGTTTAACACCTAGCTTTAGCGCTACACAGCAAAGCCTTTTGAGTGCAGCAGCCAAGACTGTATACGGGAAGAGGGGGCGGTGACTCCCTGGAGAACCTGTTGGGAATAATTAACCATGACACTCCACGCAAAAAATAAGCACCGTTTGTATTTCTCTAAATAATTCCCCTGCTCTTGGGAGGAGAGAGCCACAGGGAAGTTTTCCTCCTACTAAAGATGTTGACCTTTACAAATAGAGTTGTGTTTCAGCCAAGGCTGGCCTTCCTCATGGCCAGTCTGCCATTTCTTTGCAGCAAGCTTCTTTCATTTCCATTTCAAATCACAGCATTTTTTTCTTATACAGTCACCCACAGCACTACTTGAATTAGTGTTTGTACTGGAGATGGACAGAATTATTGTGGTAGGCTGATGCTTTTATTTGGACATTCTGAATGGCTTTGGCATTTTGTCATTGTGCATGAGCAAGTAAAACTTAAATATTTTTTTTTTTTACATTGAATTAAATTTATGCATTTAGAAGACGCTTTTATCCAAAGCGACTTACAGTGCATTCAGGCTATCAATTTTTACCTATCATGTGTTCCCGGGGAATCGAACCCCCAACCTTGCGCTTGATGCACACTTTAAAAAAACTTGAAAGAAGAAAAAAAACTTAAAGTCATACACAAGACAGGTATGGAAAGATGAGTTCTAAATGCCTAGCGTAGGCATAAACTTGCACTTTGAAAGCATATTGACTATTGAGCATACAGTATATTGTAGAAATCTCAACTTTCCTGCACTGGATACAGCTGCAAACACACACTTCATATGTAAACATGCTCATACTCTCACATGCAGGCACTTATTAAGATCTCCTCCTCCACCTGCAGAGAAACACCCTTTGTGTGTCATACTCAATGGATATCTTTTTGCGTGCTCTCTCACACGCACACAGAGTTGGTTGGCTCAGCAGGGGAACCTCATGCTGTGTGCTAAGGGACACGGGTGTTGTATTATACCAGGGGTGACAAATGAAAGCTGGCATACTAAGAGAAATGGCAGCTTATTTGGTATGCTAATGTGAGAGGGAGAAAGAAAACACAGGAGGCTGGCGTGGAACCCATGCAAGAGAGATCAATTCACTCCAATTGGCTCCAGCCATCCTTGGTTTTCTCCAGACTCTCCCACTGGGAGAACTGCAGCATCCATCAGGGACTCCATCTCTCTTTTACAGCACCTATTCTTCAAGTGGGTTTTAAAGCCCAGACAACTTTAGCAAGAGCGCAATAGTAGCTGCTAGCATTGTAGTGCAACAGTCCACCAATCTTCCAGAAAGTGACTGTTTTTACAAGACTACAGTACTTAAATGATTGAAAGATAATATAGATACATTTTAATAAACACAATAATCAGAAACATTCTTGTTAGCCCAGGCATGTAGTACGGACGCCCATTAATTAATCCAAGAGCAAAGAAATCCGTGAAGTGAGCCTCTCAGTATAATATATGGCAGATGCAAGAATGCCCCAAACCAAAAACATATTGAGAGGCATTTACATGAAAGTCTTTGGAAATGTAATAAACATTTTAAGGCTCTAGAACAATCAAGTTGCAAAAGCCCTGAGCAGTTGTAATGTACAGTTCAATAGCTGACTTACAGTTGTGCTCAAAATTATAAATAGGTATGGTAAATATGATCAAAGAAGGCTGTGGAAAATTTATCTGCATCATCATTCCTTTAAATAATTTATTTAAAAAAATATACTGAAATTTTAATTTTCATTGGCAAATTAGATTTTGAAATGGTAGAGACATCTCATTATGAAATAAATGTTTTTCTCTAATAAACATAGGTCACAATTAATCATACACTTTTATCCACTACTTTTTGCAACCTCCTTCTGCCAAGAGAAGAGTCTTCACCTATAATGCCTGAAGAGTTACAGGAGAACATCTGACAGGAGATCAGAGACCATTCCTTCATACAGAATCTCTCCAGACCCTTCAGATTTCCAGCTGCTTGTTGATGCTTCTCCTCAGTTCACCACACTCATTTTCTATAAGGTTCAGCTCAGGGAACTGGATGGCCAGGGCAGAAGCTTGGTTTTGTTCTCAGTGACCCATTTTTGTTTTGATTTTGATGTTTGTTTGTGGATCATTTTGCTGTTGGAACATTCAACCATGGCCCATTATAAGATTTCTAGCATGGACAGTAAGTTTAATTTTTTAATCCATTTGTATTTTATAGAATCCATTATTCCATCTATCTGAACAAGATATCCAGGATCTCCAGCAGAAAAATAGGCCAACCATTTTAACGATCCAGCCATATATTTCATTGTGTGCACCAAACCTATCTTAAGTGTTTGGCCATTTAAAGTTTCAGTCTTGTCTAGTGAGTAAATATGCTGAATTTAGTGTTTGGATGAGACCGTTTACTTTCCTTTTTTTTTTTTTCTTGAAACCTTCGCAAACAGGAATGTGGTTTTTTTTACCCCAAGACTCAATTAGCCTTCTTTGATCACATTTACCAAGGGTATGAATAATTTTGAGTTTAACTGTAGATAATCCCTGGATTCTCAACCGATCAATTGCAAAAATAAAATAATAATATTTTAATTAGTGGTGCTTGCTAAAGGAGGCGTCACTATTACCCAACACTTTGGGTGCTGGGGATTTTAACAAACTCTTAATCCTAATCCTAAGTATATTAAACTTTAGAGCATAACTCATCCTGGTTCGCTCATGCAACAGATATATGGATGATACCTCAAAGCCATTTGCCATTACTTTTTGGAATGATTTTTACTTGGAAAACCATACAACAGGTCTAAAATCCTGTAGACTTAAAAGTGTGGTCACATTTACCACCACTCTGCAGGCAGAATCCAGTCATTTCAATAGGAATCTGCACAATCGAGTTTTGAGTGATGGCGAAAAAGTTCACCGTGCAGATTTTTCTCATGTTCCACTTGGTTGTGCAAAATTATCCACTTGACCAAGAGAAAGGTTTGAAAGTGACGTCTGTTTGAGCAGTGCTTCATACTACTCAACAAAAAGGTACAAAAGCTGTCAATGTGATGGTACTTTTTCAAAAGGTACACCTTTGTACATTATTTACATTAAACTAAAAAAGGTACATATTACTATCTAAATAGAGTTCTGCAGATGCATAATTACATTTTATAATAATTTTATACAAGTTCAGTAAAGCAATAAGTGATTTACATTTTAGACATAATATTGCTTGTTTTTGCTCAATTTTGGCAAAGATTGTAGTTCCAAACGAAGATCACAAGCACTGTTTTGTGTCTCTGATTACTTATTGACTGAATCAGCTTTTTAAAGGAATCAGTTGAATAAATGATTCAGTGATTCACTCATTAACACAGTCAAATGCTTTGTTTCTAAATGAATCAGCCATTTGAATGAATAGGTTGAATCTCAATGACTCACTCATTAACTTTCACTTACTCTCACCTACTGGTGGTTTTAATTTCACATTTCAACTTTTTTTTCATGTTTTAAATTGTTTAAAACGTTTAAATGTTTAAACATTTTAACATACTTCAATATCAATATTCAACGTTTTATATTAAAAACAAATCATTAAGTCTATTTATGCATCTGTAATTGCAGTTTAAATGAATCCATGTCCACTCTGAGATACATAAACTGTTGGCTAAATGATTTTTCAGATGCAGATTACAGAAATGTTTTCTAATGTTAGAATGAAAGACACGAAGTACCAGATGAAGTGCTTCTTATTCTTATCCAAAAATAGGGCTTGAGGTGTCGTGACGTCATTACTTGGCGTGGCCACCACGTTGACAGCCTCCTTTACTGATACTCGGACTACTGCGCAGTGTTTAGACATACTCCCTCGCATCTGTGTGTCTTAATTTGATTAATTAAAAATCTATTTCAACCATGGTAAACCGTTGCTGTATTGTGGGGTGTAAATAGCGCAACATATAATCGCCATGTGGAAAACAAAATGAGAATGGATTAACTTTACACCGCTTTCCTGCTTGGAGGCACGACGGAGACCACAACATCTGAATATTCATTTATATAGCTTAAGTCAACATTGAAAATAAGGGAAATTTCTTGGGTTACTCATCCAAAATACGGAATATTTTTGTTGCTATCCCTCTGCTGACATAAAAAATTCGAACTACAAAACAGCTGCATTAACTAACGTTAAGCGATTTGTGAAGCTAGGTCTAATGTGACTTTAGTTACAGATTGGCGTGAAATCGTGCTCTCACAGCAACCATGCTATCTTAAAAAGCCCAACATCACGCTAAGGTTGCTTTCAAGTAATCAAAACAATGCTTTGAAAACATCTGTTTCGCTGGAAGGGCAAGGAGTAGCAACAGCACAACAACACAGACACTTGGCAGGTCCGACTGAAGAGCTAACGGGATATTTTACAGGAAAATACCCATCAATTTGTGAACTGTACATGAGACTTCAATGACTTGTAGCTTCCGGACTATTCTGAAGTGTAGGCGCTCACAAAACAAACAAGGTAGCCGAAGATATCGATTATGCAAAAGTGCGGCAGCAAGTCTCCGTCAGTACTCCACTATTTGTTGGGAATTTCATATGGATCCAAACCGTTAATGTTGCCGATTTTGTCCACATACCAGTCCCTGGCATCCATATTTAACGTATCCCTATAAATCCCACAACCTTTTCACGATTTTACCATCTTTTCTCTTTCTCCTAACTCTGCTTCTTCTCGTTCGACTTGATGTATGTTTACATTCGCGAGACTGCACGCAGGACCGCCACGTCCCAGAATGCAACCCGGCGCCCAAGCCCTATACAAAATCTTGCTACTCAAGCTGTGTATGAACATGAACACACACACACACACATAATAAAGTAATATTCTGTGTTATGTTTATTTTATTTATTCTATTTCATATAAGGTCCAAAATTCCAGATGTTTAACAATGGTTTTTAGTGTTATCTTACATTTATTCAGTAAAAAAAATGCTTTTATCCAAAGCAACAGACAGGCTATAAATTTTTTACCAGTATGTGTTTTCCCTGGGAATTAAACCCACAACCTGCTAACGCAATGCTCCACCACTGAGCCACAGGAACACATTATTTAAATCTTGCACAAAACATTTATATATATATATAATTATACAGCAAACAAACATGGGTTCTTTTGAGCATTTGATCAAGGAATCTTAAAAAATGTAATGCATTTACAACTGTTTCCAATACTAACAATAAAGATCATATGACACTAAAGATTGGAGTAATGGCTACTGAAAATTCAGTTTTGCCACCACAGTAATTCATTTTTTTTTTTCAAAGCCATGAAAAAAAACTTTTGAATGGTAGTTTATACAGGATAGAGTACTTGAGCTTAACAAATAGTCTCAGCCCAACCATATGTTAAAATTTAGCAAACTGAATGCGACAAAATATATTAATTTGACGTCTGCAACTAGCTATTTTCTTGTCAAGTGTAAACATTTTGCAAACTGCATGAGAATGATGCATAAATTTGATGTTAAAAGCTACCTACTTTTCGTGCCAAGGTAATTTTAGGTAAAATGATAGTTTTTGCATAAAATAAATAAATAAATAAATAAAACGGACACCAAAGTCTATCAAACAGCTCATATGGATTTTAGAACGCCATACAAACAACTTTTGGACCAATGGCTCATTAACCTCCTCACAGCAGGACAAACCCCCCTACAAACGATATACAATCATGTTAAAGCCTATTAGACATGCATTAGTTACTCGCTCACCCACACACAATCACACAAACACACACACACACACACACACACACACAGTACTCTGTGTCTAAAGGAGGGGTGCAACACACACCTGAATGGCTAACGGAAAGATCCACACAATGACAGAGTGTCAATACAAAGCAATTTAAGGGCGCATGAGAAATCGACCCCCCAGATAACAGGCAATTTCTCTGCTCTGATGACTCCCGTGGACAGGCAAATAACCACAAAAACGAGAAGCGATAGGAGTCTACTGCTGAGAAGCTGTGATTTGGATCAAGTTGCACTGGTTACTATTGCACATTCACTAGTGTCTTCTCCATCCCCCTCTTTCAACTCTCTTTGTCTGTCTAGTTCTCTTTTATTTTCTGTCTGTCTCTGCCTTAAACACACTCACACACACTCACATATTCAGCCAACCACTCTACTTAAGCCTTAAAACAGTAGCTTAAAACAAGATTGGAAAGTGCAAAACTTAACTTGAGGGTTTGAGATTTGGTGTCGAGTTAACTAAAAAAAAAAAACAAGTTTGCCAAAGTTTGGGATGCTCATGATGTGATTTCCAAACTATCATGGGCATATGGTAGGTTTAGATAAATGAATCAGTTAATCATTTCAGAGTGTTGGTTATTTTAGACTGTTCATGTAAATCAAGCTGTTTTGTCAACCACTTGATTTAAATGAACCATCCTAACGGCAAATCATTATGGTCAGATTCATTTTATTGAATCATTTTATTCAGATGGTTTATTAATAACTCAAAAAGTACACCACTTGATCTACATGGACCGTAAGAACAAATAGAAATGAATCAGATTTTCATTGTTCACTTTAGTGAATTGTTTCATTCTGATTTATCTTAGTCTATCAGTTCACCATCGGACTAAACCAATTCACTACAGACTATAATGATTTTATAAATCAGTTTATTCAGACAATTCATGTAATGGTCCACAAAAAGTGAACTGCTTAGTGCAAGACTGAACGAACAGGAAGGCACTGGCCAATGACACCATATTAAAGACTCCAAAACTTAGGAATGCAGAATAGTTATTTAATTGCCACATAATATTTCTTCATAAAATTCTCTATTATTCAGAGCATGATCCAGTCACAGAAAGCCATTATTCAAGACAGTGCTCTCAGAGACCTGCCTGCTAACAGGCAGTATAGCTTAAAGACTGACACTTCCTGCAGGCAGTGTTTGGTAATAGGGTGGGTTGTCAATCACAAGCGCTTTCCCAAAGATGACAGCAAGTCTATATATTCTCAATGTCTGGGTGAGAGCGAGGTTATGGAAAACTTTACAGATTTATAGATTTATGACTAAGAATGCATCAATTTTTCATAGGTGCATGGTGTATTAAAGGGTACTCAGGGATGGGTGTTCTTTCACTCATTTTCAAGCATTATCAATTCATGGAATCAATGATTAGTTTAAGAGTCAGAGTCTTTGTTGAAGTCCTTTTAAAGACTTTATTATATTATCTGGAGCATTGCAAATATATATATATATATATATATATATATATATATATATATATATTTAAAATATTCTATATATTTAAAATATTCTATATATTTAGTGAAGCTCAATTAAATATATTGTGTATTTTATTGAAAACATATTTAGATTCAAACTCCATGTACAAAAATACATTTTAAAATATATTTCAGAAACAAGAAGATTTCCAATTTACCAAGTAACCTATATATATATATATATATATATAGAAATATTTATATATATAGAAAAAAGCACCCCCCCCCCCAAAAAAAAACAATTATTATACATACATACATTATACATACAAAGCTTTTTTTTTACATACAACAAAAAGTACATGTATATATATATGTATATATATATATATATATATATATATATATATATATATATATATGTATATATATATATATATATATATATATATATATATATATATATATATATATATACATATATATATATATATATATATATATATATATATATATATATATATATATATATATATATACATATATACATACAAGTACTTTTTGTTGTATGTAAAAAAAAAAAAAAAAAGCTTTAGTTAGCTGACAAAAGTTGTGTGGCGAATGATAATATGTGAAGAGTCAAAATCCAATGCTTTTACAAACCTGTGTTGTTAACCTTTGTGAAGTTACAATCTGAAAAAGAATCTACATTTAGCTTGAGAAGTGTAAAATGTAAAACTTGATATCACACATTTTCTATTAGGCAAATGAATACATAAACAACTTAAAAAAAGGAAGGGAGCTCATTATCATTACATTAGATTCCTACACAAGATTGTGGCTCAAGGTGGTGAAGTGTTACGCTTCAAGATACAAGGTGGGAGCCAGAGACTAAAATAAAAGAGACTGGCATGAAAGATGAAATCAAAGGAGGTTTCTGAACCTGTCATTGCAGGAGTAAGACGTGGGTGTCAGAGGGACACAGATGAGGGTGGACTTCCTTTGAGAAATACTTCATCAAGCAGCCTCTGACAGGCTCATATCCTCTAAAGCATATCAAACACAGGGCTCGAAGTTCTTCAGCTCTCAAGACCAACCAAAACTCCCCAAACCCTGACAGAACTGTCATTAGATACTATCAAAGGTATGGCCATCAGAAAGAACATTTGCAGCTAACTTTACTAACTCAAGTGAAAGGTGTAGAGAGATCACAAGCAAGTGGTGTGAAAAACCCACCTCTTTTTTGCAAAGGCTATGTCACGTTCACATCTAACAACTTAGAATCACAAAGGAAATGACGAGTGAATAGTTGCATGATCGTGATAAGGTAACCATAGAAACACAAGTTTATTATCCCCTCATTGCTTGCTGGTTTATTTAAAGATACTTTGTGAAATAAGATGTCCTGACATGAGCAGAAAATAATGATAATGAGCCTCAGGAAGCTAAACTAAATTATTGCATGAGCAATTTTGTTTTCTATTTATTTTTAAAAAAGTAAGAGTTATTTAAACAGTGAAATGTAGGATGTTTAAGCCTGTTTTGCATGATCTTGTAATTGTGTTGCGTAAAACATTACTTAAACATTAAAATACACTAGTCTTAAAAATGTATTTTATTTTACTTGTGTATATATATATATATATATATATATATATATATATATATATATATATATATATATATATATATATATATATGTGTGTGTGTGTGTGTGTGTGTGTGTGTGTGTGTGTGTATCTAATACATCAGAAATAATTGCTTTTGTGTGTTTTTAAATTGGTTTTGACAACTTTCCCACCAGGAAAAGTGCTGGCCAGTCCATTCCTGCTTTGGTGTAACAACTCCAAATTCAGTTAAAAAAAAAAAAAAAGTGGAGCTGGGCTTTCGTGTCTGATCTTATAGTATTACCAATCTACAGATAATGCTCTTATCAAGCGGTGCGTATAGTTACCATTTAGCCTGAGAAAGCCTGGCACATGGCCTGGCATTCTAAACTCCAGAGACACCCTTAATTGGATGCAGTAATTGTGCTTTTTATTCTTAATGATCTGCAAACCATATAGAGCAGACTTCAGAAAGTTTGTCCAAAACTGCCCAAGTTAACTGCCTGAGGATGTTTAAACTACAAATCTAAAGTCTCTGCAAAATGGTTAGGATTTCTCAGACATGCAGCACGGCCTCCTGCATTCTAGATTAACCACAGCTGTATTACAATATTTACAAAATTATTAAATATGTAGAAGGTTTTATATATATATATATATATATATATATATATATATATATATGTAGAAGGTTTTATATATATATATATATATATATATATATATATATATATATATATATATATATATATATATATATATATACATAATAGCAGAAGCTGTTTAAAAACAAACACTGCCACTATGCAATTATGTTGTGAATGTTGCTTGATTATGTGGCATGTCGCATAAGCAAGAGTGAGATGCTTTTTTATTATTTAATTTATGTATCACTAAGTGGGGTTTATATAGCTGATATTCTACATGACCTTGAATGCGGTTTATTCACTATTAAGTGGGTTTGTGGTAGGTACTTTACCTTTAGCATTCAATCCGTAACTGCAGAATTCTGTAACTGGTCTTCCTTTTTAAACTGTGAAATATCCTCATCCTCCAAATTTCACAAAGTTTTGAGCTGTACCACCATTCCTTTAATGAGGAACAAGTTGTCAGTGAGAGCCAGGAGCTGTTCATTTCACAGATGTCAAACTTCTTCCTTCATCAGCATAATATCCCCAAACTCAAAGCTAGTCACATAAAACCACTTTAAAATGAGAATAGTGAAACAGCTCAAACCATTCCCTTCAACAACTGTTAACAACAGTATGGTCATGGTCAAAACAGGCCTACAGAAAGATTGGTAGGTCTAGAATGTTACCCTAAATGCTCAGAACAGCATACTAGCTTAGAATTAGAAGTATAGTGCCTCTTATTCGTTAAAACAAATATCTACTGTAATTGCAGTCACTATACAACATTTCAGAAAAGTCAAAATGCAATATTGTTGTCTTCCGACCTCATCGTGTTGCATCTGAGTGGCACCCTATTCTTGAAAATAAGTGCTATTTTGCATTTTCAATTCAAATTTGTATAAAAAATATCAATCAAATCATAAATCAAGTTAAAAAAAATGTATATATGTATAAATGATGTATAATCTTGATTTTTAAAAATGTAAAAAAAAAAAGATATATCTAAAAAAAATAAAAAACTGTTTAATTAGCCAAAAACAGTGCTTAAAGAGGTAATTCAATGCTGCCAAGTTAGTAGAAATGCATAAAACTTCGGATTTAGCAGTGGAGTATGAACAAAAGCAACCAACAGCACAGAAACTCAGTAATCAAAGTGTGAACGCCCAATGAGTCATAATGGCAAGTCACACTGACACAGCTTCGAGAGATGCATTTTTACAAAATGAGCTCAATATTAGATTCATAGCATTGTTACAAGCACATAAAATAGAGTTAACATGAGGCTGTTGTTTGCAGTCCTTTAAAAAGAAGCAAAGCTTTTCGTGTTTCAGCATATTGTTGATGTTTCATTCCCAGGGGCTTCCCTTAACACATCATCTGTCTCTGTCTCCTTAGAAATGGAAACATATAAAAAAGACTGTGACTTTCAAGACCGACATATTTTAATATCTATAAAGTGCTATAAAACATTAGCAATTCAGTATCTTTACATGCTCTTAACCCAAGCAGTTTTAAAATAAGACTTGCATTAGATCTCATGAAAATACACACCACATATACTGCAGAAGCTATCATTTGGATTTCTACAAGCTTTCGGATGCCACAGAGCTAATGACTGTCAGATTCACAAGTTAATTGTTCTTTAAAGTGGTTGTTTTTCATGAATCAATAGAACGATTTGCAAATTGGCCTGCAACTATATCATGCGTTATCAATCGGTCAGATTACTGAGTTAATAACACTCTCACTGGCTGAATCGAAAGTCATCACTTCTAGAAACATCAAACTGATCCCAAGAGAAAAGAAGATTGCTCTTAAAAATAATTGATTGGTCTCAAATAATAACTCTATTTTCTATGGTACTGAATTCTACACCAATTAGAAACCACCCTGATGGATATAACATAATAAAAATACATACATCTTCAAAATTAAACACAACAAAACAATAGGCATCTAACACAAGTAACTTAAGGTGCCAGGCTGGATTTTTAAATGCCATACAGTTCTCTAAACAAAATTATGGCTTTCCCTAGTTTTTGATAGTTGCAAAAGTTTTCTTTTTGATATGCAACAACCACATATTAATTAATAGCTTTTTCCTTATTGTCTTGTAACATAATCAATAACTCACATTCACACTAAGATATTGAGTAAAATAGGAAGTATTTATGTTAAAAACACATTTGGGTTGTTCTACAATTGCAGGGACATTTCCATCTGATTTTTTTTCTTTTTGAAAATGAATATCATCAATAATATATTACACCTACTGTGCAATATTCATTATCTTTTCTTATTTCATACAAGGTCATGCTAACTATATAAGTGTAGGATTAAATATGTATGTTTTACCATAGTCGGCTATTTTGTTGATGTCTTACACCTAATAGAGTGGGGGAACTATGACATCAGAACCCAGAAATGTAATTCGCTGCGGGTTCCTTCAAGATTTTCCTATGGGGTTTTTCAGTTTATGAGTAAAATAAAGCCTGTGGTAAACATAACTTGACGATAATTTTATGTCTTGTTCTACAGTGTAAACTGCACACACTCCCAGCCCAAATGTTCTTATCTAGTTAGTGTTTTGGGTATGGATATGTGTAATTTATGTTGTAGAACAAAATGCTAAAGGGTTGTCAAGTTATGTTTACCACAGGCTTTTTTTTTTTTTTTTACTAATAAATTGAAAAACACCATTATAAAACCCATAGGAAAATTTCGAAGGAACCTGCGGTGAATTACACTTCTGGATTCTGACGTCATAGTTCCCCAACACTATAGAAGCACCATAGATGAATTCCATGATTGGTCACTTTTAAGATGGAGAAAAAAAATGGTACTATTGATCTTGTGTCACATAAATGTCAAAGATATCTTAAACACAACTGTTGGCATCACTGCCATTTCACAAAGAAAATTCCAAAATTATACATTTAGAGTCTAAAAACTGTTTGCTCTGTAGATACTCCCTCACCACACATGACCTTTCAACTCAGGAAGTGCATTTTATAAAAGTCCTTAATATATATTATATAAAATTATTACATTTTCTCACAGTAAATTTTTAGCTACTTTTAATACCTAATTCAACGAATGCCTCTTTAGAGAACAGTGATATTGAAAACATGTGTTTTCCAAATTAAAATAAGATTACTTTACATATTAATAAAAAAAAATCACCTATACTGTTATGTGTTATAACTCTACATGTTTTCTATATGTGTTTGTGCATTGCATTTTAGCCATCTAAAAGTGAGTTACAGCATGTCACTCCAGCAACTTTATAATGACTGTTCTTCAAATGCACATTAACACTGCCAATCTTTTTATTAACTATGCTAGGTAAAATGTTTCTCAATAGCCCACGAGCAAGGTTTAAAAACACCAATTCACAGTTGTTGCTTTCCAAATGCCACATGCAGGGATTTCTGAGGACAAACCAGAGGCCCTGCCAGTGTGCGTCTGTGAGCTGCAAACAAGACTTCCTGCTATAAAGATGTAAACTTCCTGTTTATAGTCCATTGTGAGATTACTTAAATATAATCATGCAAAATCGAGGGTAGAACAAACATTGTTAACGTAACATGTTACTTGATCTCTGTGAACTCGCATTTGACTAGACTTTGGGTCAGTTTGAGCAGGCCAAATTTCTAATTTCCATGCTAATGTAAATGTGAGGGTATGGATTTTCTGACTTTTAAATGTGATCTAACTCAGATGATGCAGTTTTTAGACGTTCTGTCAACACTGCATGCATAATTAACAAAAAAGCGAAATAAACATGCCGCTATCATTTAGACCCATGTCTTGAAATTTGAATTTGAAACTGCAACTAGTTTTCAATTCATTTTCATCTATTATTTATGAGAAGAAAATGAGATTCATAAGGTGACTCAAAAGCCTATGGGATGGTGTGGAAAAAAAATCTATATAATATTTTTAGGCTTCATTCTATTAGACTAGGTTAGCCCAAGGGGAATCTAGGAAGTTTGCCAATAACCAAATCATTGATCTCCTAAGGTTACAGTGAACTTAGAGGGTAATTGCCCTAATACCTATATGATCTAAATCAAACAGACCTGGCCAGTCTGATTAGATTCAAGGGCCTTTAACAATAGGTGGAAAATGATAAATGCAAATTATTTCCACTGTAACACTGTTTTTCTTCTTTGCTTATGCTAGGCTTTAGGTTTTTTTCATTTTTAACCAATAGCCAAATAGTTGTTTAGGTAAACAAACTAAACTTTTTTAGCAAACAAGGTCTGGCTCCATTCGAGTATTTACATCTTTTCTTATTGGATCCTGATTCTCTCAGAAATTCATCATATGGTTTGTGACACAAATTCATGCTGACTTAAAGAGGTTAACATGCTAGTTTGAACTAATTCATGAATATGTTCACTTTCAAGATGGACAAGGCTTTTGTTTTTACAAAAACAAACATGCAACTATTGATCTCATTTTTACATTTACATTTGTATATTATGTAGCCTACACAATAATATTCTTTTACACTGCAATCCTTTTGTTTTTAATAAGCAAAGTCAACGCACACTGTGGACCTGCCCAGAGGAGCATTTTCTACCAACGCACTCTTTAAATAACAAAATAAACATTGTGCCATTGACTTTAGGGGCCCTATCATACACCCGCCGCAATGCGACGCAAGGCTGTGTTATATTTGCAAGTGTGTTTCTAGTTTTGGTCCTGCGCCATTCGCATTTTTCTGTCCAGCACCACTTCTTTTAATAAGCAAATTCATTTGTGCGCCCATGGGCGTGCTGGTCTAAAAAAGAGGTGTGTTCAGGCGCAATGTTTTTCTTTGTTATTTAAAGAGCGTATACGCTGCTTATCAAACACAAAAAATAAAAAATAAAGGACTGAAATGCATGATAATTTTTGTAGGCTAAATAAATAAAATAAATTATATATATATATATATATATATATATATATATATATATATACACACACACACGAGCAGCTCTGATTCCTCTCGGAGACGCGTTCTGTTTTGGCGCTTGCCAAATTCCGCCGTGTAAATAGCAAATCCATCATGGCACAAGCGCAACTGGCTCTTAAAGGGAATGGAACATGAGACTCTGATTGCTTTATTGCAAGTTACGCCAAAAAAACACCCATTCCTCACAGTGCTTTAATTAAGTGGGCCGGTACGCACCAGTACTCAGTACCACCACTTCCAAATATAGCTCTTGATCGTACCGCCACCTCTCCTTGCGCCCAGAACGTGCTTTTATCGTAACAGTACGTTCATTTGGACATCTGTTTTAATAGAGGTTTTAATCCTTTGCATGCGCTGCCACCAGTGGTGGACGAAGTATACAAATCAAGTACTTGAGTAAAAGTACAGATACGTATAGTAAAATATTACTCCAGTAAAAGTAAAAGTACTCCTTTTTCAATTTTACTCAAGTGAAAGTACAAAAGTACTAAATTTTTTATGTACTTAAGTAAAAAAGTACTGAAAGATAGATGTTTGCAATTTTATATAGGCTACTTAATTTAATTTTATATTAGCACATTTTTTTTATAATCCTACTGCTCAAAATACCTTGGATTTTTTCAAAATAACCACTATATGGAGTCAAGATATATGTTTGTTGTTGATATGGACTACGCTGATGAGAGTAATGTTCACTGTGAAGCTTACACTGTGATGTACCTGAGAGAAAACAGAGATCACCATCTGATTTTCACCAGCAAGAACAAAGTATTTTAAAGTTAGTTGTTTTACAGAACATCAAAGTTACAGTACAGACCAAAAGTTTGGACACACCTTCTCATTCAAAGAGTTTTCTTTATTTTCGTGACTATGAAAATTGTAGAGTCACACTGAAGGCATCAAGGGCTATTTGACCAAGAAGGAGAGTGATGGGGTGCTGCGCCAGACGACCTGGCCTCCACAGTCACCGGACCTGAACCCAATCCAGATGGTTTAGGGGTGAGCTGGACCGCAGACAGAAGGCAAAAGGGCCAACAAGTGCTAAGCATCTCTCGGGGAACTCCTTCAAGACTGTTGGAAGACCATTTCAGGTGACTACCTCTTGAAGCTCATCAAGAGAATGCCAAGAGTGTGCAAAGCAGTAATCAAAGCAAAAGGTGGCTACTTTGAAGAACCTAGAATATGACATATTTTCAGTTGTTTCACACTTTTTTGTTATGTATATAATTCCATATATAATTCCACATGTGTTAATTCATAGTTTTGATGCCTTCAGTGTGAATCTACTATTTTCATAATCATGAAAATAAAGAAAACTCTTTGAATGAGAAGGTGTGTCCAAACTTTTTGCCTGTACTGTATATGTGACATGATAATAAGGCCTGAAGTTAGGAAGAACATTTTAAGGAAAAAAATAATAAAAAAAAATTCATAATGATTTTTTCCTTTTTTCTTGTCTGTGGTTTAAAAACACCTATGGCCAAACGGGGTGCAACTCTTCCCACTGATAATTACTGTAGTTACCATGTTCTGAACATCACATCCTTTCTTTTCTAACCAGATGTAATCTATATATATATATATATATATATATATATATATATATATATATATATATATATATATATATATATATATATATAGATTACATCTGAATAAAAATAAAAATATTTGGACATTATTTATAAAAATTACATCAACTTAGCACCAACAAGCTTGTTAGCTAGACAGTTAGCATCAGCTAACAATATTTACTTATTTTCAGTACGATGAACATTCATGTCTGTCTACTTGTCTAGTTAATCCAAACAATATACATATGTATAACGTTACTGTCGATAAACAATATAAAAACAGACGTCACATAGGACATTTTAATTAAACTGTTAACATTACGGCAGCGGTGAATTTGAACGTGCATGAGTTATTGTATTTAATCTGTGTTATTTTATGTTTTTTTTTGTTGTTGTTGTTGTTGTTTTAATTGATGTGTCTGCATCGTCTGCACTCGAGCATTTCAGTGGGCTTAAATAGATCACTCTTTACAACGGATTTAGTTCCCAAACAACTGACAGTTTTGACCTAAATATGATTTTCAGTTACAATAATTAATCCAAAATTTCGACATTAATAACTTACTTTTAGCAACGTCAGACGCACGCGCGCTCACAAGATCTCCCGGTTCTTACTTCTGGTGACTCGCACTAAACGGTTCATTTGAATCAGTGAGTGGTCGACACCAGAACAGCTGCAATCGGATCATTCTAATTCATAAACGAATCGTTTGGTGCGATTCGCGATCCGATTAAAGTTTATTTTGAAAAGATTCAGTTCGTTCATGATGAATCAGACACCGCTTCTGCGTGTCGGAGCACATGATATTATAAGGAGTAACGATATGTTTTATGAAATGTAGTGAAGTAAAAAGTACGATTTTATGCTTTGGAATGTAGTGAAGTAAAAGTAAAAGTTGCTCAAAATAAAACTACTCCAGTAAAGTACAGATACTTGAAAAATGTACTTAAGTACAGTAACGAAGTAAAGCTACTCCATTACTGTCCACCACTGGCTGCCACTTTCCAGAGCGCCCTTCACAATGAACGCTTCCTAATTCTTCCTAGTTCGGAGTATGGGGCGTGAATCATTGTAGTCAGGTCGGGAGTTCGGAGCGGGTTCGCGGATCATTTGAATCAGTTCGAGAAATCGGAGCGGGTTCGCGAATCATTTGAATAAATTCGAGAGTTCGGAGCGGGTTCGCGGATCATTTGAATCAGTTCGGGAGTTCGAAGCGGGTTCGCGAATCATTTGAGGCAGTTTGGTGATCACGAATCATTTGAATCAGTTCGGGAGTTCGTAACGGGTTCGCGAATCATTGAGTCAGTTCGGGAGTTCGTAGCGGGTTCGCGAATAATTTGAGTCAGTTCGGGAGTTCAAAGCGGGTTCGCGAATCATTTGAGTCAGTTTGGTGATAAAGAATCATTTGAATCAGTTCGGGAGTTCGTAATGGGTTCGCGAATCATTTGAGTCAGTTCGGGAGTTCAAAGCGGGTTCGCGAATCATTTGAATCAGTTCGGGAGTTCAAAGCAGGTTCGCGAATCATTTGAGTCAGTTTGGATGTTTGAATGAAGTAATGCAGTAAATCTATATAAGGGTATTTTTTCAAAATCCTTATGCACATTTTATTTATGTTCAGTAGTTCTTTCTAGCTCAAGCAAATCCACAAACTAATAAAAGGATTTATTATTAAGGTCGCCTGTTGACTGCTGTATATAAAAGCCCTTCAATATAGTTGTTGTTACCTCAGGGGATGAGAGGAGTCATTAAAAAAAAAAAAAACAGAAAATATATATTTTTTTTTTAGCCATAATAGAGTACTGGCACCTCTTTTGGGCCACTTAAAGCACTGGGTACACCTATAAGTGTATATGGACTGTTTTAAAGCTGGGGAGTAACCCAGTACCTGCGTGACTTGTCATAGAAATGTCTGCGTGCACGCATGCAATGTGTTCTCCCTCACTGTGCCAGTGACTGTTTGTTTGATAAAGCCAGGATATTAATATAATATAATGACTGGAACATCCCATTGATTAGACAGTTTGAAAGCACACCTTTCAGCCAATCACTAGAGCATATTCTGCTTCTGTAGACCAACTCATAGGTGAATTTAACTCATAAACATGATGGACTCAATTTCATGATGAACTTCACACAGTTAATTGAACAATCACTGTTATTAACAGTTAACAAATCAAAACACTTTGTATTTTCTTTTACTTTATTTTATAGGTTGGAACAAACATGGAATTCTTTAACTGAGCAGAGTACACAAAACCCCATCCAACTGTCGTGGCGATTTAAAAATGCCAGCAGATCTCTCAGGCATTGATCATAATCAATGGACAGGTAAGGATATTCTGGACTATTTTCAAAAAGGAATTGCAAATTGTATATTTAATTGCATTTTTCCCACATGTGGACGCATATATTGTGACAGTCCAAACGCAATTGAAACGGATTTGAATTTCAGATGCCTTACACAGAAAGCTGTCAATTTGTGTCAACAGTGGGACTATACTATGGGGCATGTTTGTATTGGGAGATATTTTGTAGTTTTTACCCCAAATCTTTCACTGTTTCCACTCTGATGCACGTCAGCAAAGCAACATTGCAGTTCTACTCTGATTTACCTATTTGCATCTTAACCTATATTTTATTCATCAGGTGAAAAGCATTTTGCACAATTGTCTTTGAGTGACATCACCTCCCAATACAAACACTCTCCATAGTATGGTCCCACCTCTGACAAAAATTGACAGCTTTCAATGTGAGGTATTGGAAATTCAGATGCTAAAGTAATTGCAATTCCATTTGAGTTTTGGCAGGTAACATGTGCCACCAGATCCAGTCTGTATCCAGATCAGAGGGTCACTGCAGTCACCCGGATCCAGTACGTATCCAGACCAGATGGTGGATCAGCACCTAGAAAGGACCTCTACATCCCTGAAAGACAGCGCAGACCAGGACAACTAGAGCCCCAAATACAGATCCCCTGTAAAGACCTTGTCTCAGATGACCACCAGGACAAGACCACAGGAAACAGATGATTCTTCTGCACAATCTGTCTTTGCTGCAGCCTGGAATTGAACTACTGGTTTCGTCCGGTCAGAGGAGAACTGACCCCCAACTGAGCCTGGTTTCTCCCAAGGTTTTTTTCTCCATTCTGTCACCGATGGATTTTCGGTTCCTTGGTTTTCCTTAGTTGGAGACAATTAATATCAAGCGATATCATTGACTTGATTGCACAGAGGGACGATACATCACTGAATCAATGATGAACTGACTTTAACTGAAAACTGAGTGTTTACTGTTGTCCCTTTGCATTATTACACACTATTTTCCTATTTAATATTGTAAAGCTGCTATGATGCAGTATTTGTTTAATATGACAGGCTTATTAGTCATAATACATGGAAAATACAGCTGCAAACAGACTTTGCTTTTCCATTTGAAATTTGGCAGTCACTGTGCATTCATGAAAACTGAAAGTAATTTTTGTTCAGTGTTTTTAAAACTGTTTTTGCAATTGTTTTTGGATTGTCACAATGTGTCACATGTGGAAAACGCAATTGAAAATATAATTTGCTATTCCTTTTGAAAATTGTCCTTCCATAAACAGGCTCTATAACAGAGTATACTGCTCTCAGGTGTAGATCTTTGCTTCAAATCTTAAGTGTTTGACAGTAGTACACCCCAAAATGAAAATTGTCATTAATTATTCACCCTGGTCTGAAAGCTGTCGAAATTTGTAACGACATGATATAAATTTATAATATACATGTTAGGACATCTTTAAATGATTTTACATTTAAATGTAAAAAATGTTAATTGTCAATGTCATTTCACTGTGTATTTAAATAGCTAAACATGTAAAAATGTAATAGTTAAACAGCTAGACACCGGTCATTCAGAAATAATTTTCTTATTTATTGCAACTGTATTTTTATTTATTTTTTTGGATTTGCTGGAAACAAAAAAAAAAAAAAAAGGGAAAATTGCATGTTGTTTGTCATTGGTACAAATTTGTGAATGTCAGATTCCATTAAAGGGGGGGTGAAATGTAGCCTGGTAATACCAGACTCTGCTACTTCACTTTGCTTCGTAGACAGAGTATGGAATGGCATAATAGAGAAGTGTTTTCTCTCTCGCTAGGGGGCGCTTGTCTGAAGTTTAAAATCATTGGTTACCCGTAAGCCAATCAGATACGTTTAGTTATGTTATGCGCCTGTACAGCCGCATCAAAGCACAGACATCATGCATCAAACTCAAATCTATGATTGAACTTCCACTGTAAACCTGTTGTTAAACACTCTTCTTGTTCTGGCTTCAGTTTGAAAAAGAGTTGAATGTTCTCCATAACAGAGCGAATTGCATCCCGTTTCTCGTTTCACATTTCCGCGGTCGTTTCGGTTTTCGATTTCTCTAACCTACAATTTAAAACTCGGTGCTTAGCATCTACGTCACGGCTCTCAGCCTGCCCTCTGCTCGTTGATTGGCCTGGCTGTTTTCAGACCGGTGGCAAACAGAAAGCTCTGACGCTGTATCAGACTGAGTACAGAAGCGAAATGAAATTGAGCGGAAGTAGGAAGTCTGACGTAGCCAGGCTAGGTGAAATGCTCATTTTCACTCAATATCCTGTTAATCTTGAGTACCTATAGAGTAGTACTGCATCCTTCATAATTCCAAAAAGTCTTTAGTTTTATTATATTCATAAGAGAAAGATAGTCTGTACTGATTTTTCCCGGAAAAACACGAGCATCTGGAGGCGTGATGTGTGGGCGGAGCTAAAGAATCACGAGCGCCAGTAAGCTTTTGCGTGACATTTCGCGACGCTCTCGCTCTGATCAGTGAAGTCTGTTGTGCTCTCAGTGCTTTGCTCTACAGGAGCGCGCGCTCTTCCGGCAGACGTGCCCGTAGGACCCATTTAAGGAAATTCCGCTCCATCTAACGTGACATAGAGCCATACTCGAAAAAAACTTTCCGAAACTTGTGACAAACCGGAAGGATTTTTGGAACAGAAATACTCCTTCAAACGTACAACTTAATTTTTGAAACTTTGTCCATGTTTAGCATGGGAATCCAACTCTTTAACAATGTAAAAAACTCAGTATGCATGAAATAGCATTTCACCCCCCCCCCCCCCTTTAAAATTATTTTTAACAGTCTAAATAACCTGTATTCTTCATTATTTATTAATCCATGATTGCTTTGTTAAGCAAAAGTGAAATTATGAGAATAACCCAGAAAGAATAACCCAGAATCATAAAAATGCAAACACACAAAGGGTAAAAATTGCAATCTTGGGTTTTCTCAATAACCCAGCATGCTATTCTGTCTAATATTTACTCAGCGCTGGGTTGCCAATTGAGTTATTTTTAACGTGTATTAGCGAACGATGAAGCCTACGTTTTGTTAAGAAAGTTAACATTAACGTTAAATATTTCCTAAATGAATCATAACATAATTGTTTTCACATGTTTTCACATGTACTTTTACATGTGAAAACAATTATGTTATGATTCAGTTAGCCTAACGTTAGTTGTTTAAGATGCAGTTTTTAAAGATTAAAAGTTTTAAAATGAGTGTCTGGCGATCAGCATCACAAGTGTTGGCTAAGGCGTTAGCTACAGAACGAATAGGCTAGCTAGTTACGTTACTTGTTGCTCAAAAATATGTAACGTCAATGTTAACTTACTTAACAAAACTTAGGCTTCATCGTTTGCAAATATATACATCGATGGTAACTGATTTAACTATGATCTGTGCAGCATTTATGCAGTTTTTGCGCGTGAAATAACATAATGTTGCTCGTGAGCATGTCTTACACGCTCATAACTTTTGACTAAAATATAACGCCATACATCATTTTCATAATAATAATAACAATATGTCATGTTAAGTAACATCTTTTCTCACTAAATATCCTATTTCAGTCAGAAATATATTACAAAGCAAAATGGGTTGCAAATGCCAATTCATGCTGACTTTAAGGAGGCTAATTAAGCTATTTTGAGTGATTCAGGTGCATGCTTATTATATGCACTTGCATTACTATTTAAAGTAATGATTTATATATTTTAAAACAGGTCAGCTTTCCTGAAATAATGTGTGTCATTTATAAAATAGTGTTGTTATTTCACACTCCTGTTGATGTACTTTAAAGTGCATTTGTATAGCAACTCTCCCTTACTGTCACATTTTTTCAAAACATTGATGAAAAATTGACGCTTTCATGGATCATCAAAACCTGCTTCCACTTGACAGAGGAGAACTGATATTTATCAACGTATAACCATCTATTAGGATCAAAATCACTGCACATATGAGTCCTTTACTAGAGGACGTTCTGTCCTCGGTTAGCAGTGATCTTCCTGTCCCACTGGGCGCCCCTGCCATATAGTGATGAATAAGCTCTGGGATAATGAGAGGACATACAATGTAGGGCAGGTGAACGCCACTGCTGCTGTATGGGGGCCGCTGGGGGCCCTGGGGCCACAGTTCTCCAGTGAGTACTGGTGAGGCAGGCTCCTCTCCCATGATGCATTGAGCTCGAGTTTGTTACTGTACTATACAGAAAAGGGAACGTGAGTGCTCTCATTTATTATGGACGAGCAAATTAGTGCCATGATGCATGCATTAAACACCCTGACAGTGGCATTACCTTGTGCATGAGACAGAAGGAGAGACAGAAAGACTATAGCAAGAGAACATCATGCATGTATCATAAACACAGAAGTCGAGAGTTAACCATTACACAACTGCATTAATTGCTCTTTAAGTGACTCTTAGTCTCCCAGTTGTATTGTATAACAAATAAATGTGCTTTCAAAAGAAACAGAAACTGAAGCGAATGTGCCCTTTTCACCTTCTGTTTATTTTCGCTCCAAACAAGTGCATTGGAATTCCAGAGGTTGATTTTCCCCCCCAGTACACAGGTCTTGTGAAGTGAGACTCTAAGGATCTGTGACACTGGGTCTTTGACAGCTTCTTTCAATTGATTTCTTTTGTCTTTTTTTCAGGTGTGCTGAGCTATGACCAGAAGATGGATAGCCAAGGATGGCATGGAAACATCATTATCTGTGACCTTTGGTTGACTCAGACATATAAAAAGAGAAAGAAATAGGAAAAAAGGGAAGTGTAGCTCTAGAGATATCAAAACTAAAGTTCTAACTTTGTGATTTTTATTTTTATTTATCTTTATACGTTTTTATCTGATAAAAATGTCTTAGTACTCAAGCATCTCTATTTATAGCACATTTTATATATATATATATATATATATATATATATATATATATATATATATATATATATATATAACTGCTTTATAACATATTTACTTTTTTACACATAACACAATGTGTTTATTGTACATGGAAGATATACGGAATATACACAACTTACACTGCATTCAATATATATATATATATATTAGCAGTCCAGTAGCAGCAGCTGTGGTAACTGGTATTTTGGTGGAAACTATGGTTTCCGTGGTACATTTTGTAAGGCTCTGTGTTATTCAAGTTTACTGGTATAAATATACTCTCAGACTACGAGTTTCCACAGTTACTGATTTTACTAAACTGATAAAATGTATACAAATGGTTACAGACAAAAATGTCTGCCAAATGCATAAATATATTTTGGTAAATAAATAAATACATAATATGTGTGTGTGTGTGTGTGGGCATGTTTTTGTGACATATCAGGACACAACTTTGTTTAATGACATGGGTATGACACAGGTATTACAAGGAGAGGGTGACTTATGAGGACATAACCCATGTCCCCATTTTTCAAAACGCTTATAAATCATACAGAATGAGGTTTTTTTGAGAAAGTAAAAATGCACAAAGTTTCCTGTGAGGGTTAGGGGTAGGGTTGGTGAAGGGCAATAGAATATACAGTTTCTACATTATAAAAATCATTACGCCAATGGAATGTCCCCACTTTTCACAAAAACAAACATGTGTGTGTGTGTGTGTGTGTAAGTACATTATGTTCTAACATTTACTAATGTTCTCATTAAGTTATGAAAATGCAATTTCTGAATGTTCTCTGAACCTTCCAAATGTTTGGAAAATTTGTTTATTTGTTTTTTGTTTTCATGGAAGCATTCCATTTGATAATTTTCAAGCTTTATGGGAATGCCACTTTTGAATGTTCTCTAAATGTTCAAAAACAAGTAGTAACAAAATGGTTAGTCAAATGTCCAATTAAAACTTTTTTTGAGGAAAAAGTTCCATGAATGAGTTATATATAATTAGTAATGCTTTTATGCTAACATTTTAAAAACATTATGAAAGACCAGATAACTTTGAATAAACATTCTATTAACATTGAACCTTGCCAGAAGGTTAACCAAATAAGAAATCTCCATTTTAGACCGGGTTATGGTATTCATGCAGCCAAACTTTTGATTTTTAGCACAAGGTCCACTAACATTGCAGGTTCTACTGCAGCTCTGTTTAGTGTCAAGAATACACTGGGAAACAGCAAAAAGGATGATCAAGGAATGCATGAACTGACAAAATTATAGGATACCTTCGACTGCTAAAAACATATGCCATATAGTGCAATATCTGCATATGTCTGTCTAAACCTGAGACTAGTATTTTGGTAGAACCCATGGTTATCATGGTACATTTATCATCACCAGAGTAGAAGGTTTGTTTTTGGATGTGCTCAGAAAGTGGGAATGTTTTGGAGTGTGAGGTTTAAGTGAGAATGTATTATCACATATTATAAGCCAACAGCATGACTTCAGTTAAACACCCACCAGCTTCTTCTCGAAGTTCTAGTGTCATTTCTCTCTCTACCTCTCCACTACACTCATTATACCGGCTCTGTTTAAATAATGGGCACATCTCTACAGAAACACACTTAGAGTTCTCGCCGCTAGCGCTATCAGCAGGGTACACGCACCGCTGCAGAGGATTCTGGATGGTGGAATCTACACAATCTGACAGCGACTGGGAGTCAGCATGTATTCGCTCTGGCAAGTCATATTTCCTCTTTCGGGAAGACACCATTTTTCCCTTTCATCTTTCAGAGGAAGTGCTGCACTGGCAGGTCCCTTCTTTCTTTGTGTGCTTTCATTTTGTCCCCGCACCTGCCGCTGTACAAATAGCCATTGGCCATCCTCGCCACAACTCTTCTGTGACCGCCGCTTCCACATCCAGCCCCACTACAGCGACTCAGCTATGCTTTACTGGATCTTTAAGGGACCTTTTTTGCCGATTAATTTCCTTTTATCCAATGTATTTTTGGTTTCCATTTTTCCCTCTCTCTACTCACTCTAAGTAAAGTCTATAGTTGAAGAGAGCTAGCTAATAGCATTCACAGCAGTTGCTCAGCTATGCTATTCAAATGATGTTTCAATACTTTTAATTATTATTTTTATTCAGCCACACATTAAAACAGTAAAGCCTTTTATAAAGATTTCTGTCAAATAAAACTTTCCCATTCTTTAGAACTTTTTACTCATCAAATAATCCTGAAAATACTAGTTTCCCGAAAAACATTAAGCAGCACGACTCTTTTTACATTAATAATAATGAGGAATGTTTCTTGAGCAGCAAATCGGCATATTAAAATGATTTCTGAAGACTGGAGTAAAGGGTGCCAAATATTCAGCCTTGCCAGAACAGATATATATATATATATATATATATATATATATATATATATATATATATATATATATATATATATATATATATATATATATATATATATATATATATACATATGTTTATATATACATATACTGTAAAACCATATTTTGAAATATTTATATATGCCCATATGCCCAATGTTGTGTAGTAACAAAGCCAAAATGTAGATAAAAATACTTTATTGTACATTTATATTTTATATTTATTTACAAGCATAAGTCAAAGACATTAGATACACACACACAGACACAGTTTGCACATCTTGGTGCCCCCATCTACTAGCACTAAATTGACCATGCTAACCATTTAAACTTTGACCCCTTCATTCATTCATGCCTCTCTGATTCTTTCTACCATATTGTCTATTTCTCCACCCTGTCATTTCCTTTGCCTGCCATTTGTATGTTTCTTTCTATCTTTGTCTGCTTCTATATTAATCTCAAACATGAGATGAATGACCTCAATCTGTCCGTCTGAGTTAGACACTCACACACACACACACACACACATATACGTTCAACAACACCTTGAAATAGGCAAGCTTCACGCTACTCTCTCTCTCTCACTCTTTATGTCATGTATTTGTGTTCTGATACACTCACTCACCACATTTACATGACAAATATATGAAGGTTATGCCTTTTCCTTAGTTATATATATATTCTTTTATTAACAGCACAATATAATAGCATTTCGGTGTTAGGGAAGCTACAATAAGTTGTCTCTTTTTGAATTGGTTCATTTACATAAGCCATCCAAACAAACAATTCACATTTAAACAATTAAAAAAAAATACAAAGCAGTATATATTTAAGACAGGGCATTTTAGAATAATTATAGTATAATTACAAATTAATATAAATATTTTAGATATTATACAGTATAATTTGTTTGTAGTCACTTATCTGGCACAAGAAAATATTAAAAAGTATCAAAATGAACCAATTTACACTTAATGCAACTAATAAAACTATAAATTATAATAAATTATAACGATGACCATGAAGCATTATACAAAATATTTTAAGGTAAAAAGAATGTTACATTTTGAGTAGGGATTCAAATGAATCAGTGAATCTTTTATGGAATTGATATTCAGTAAATTTAACTGGCCAGCCCTTCTTGCTCCTGTTATGCTACACCGTGAATCATTTCAAAACTGGCTACTTAAAATAAGTTAGCATTACTAAGTTTAATTAGTTACTCCATCACATTTTGTTTTAGTGGGGATCCAAAAGTAAGTAAATTTTTTGTCTTTTATAAATGACATTATAATTTTTTCCGTCTTTTTTCTTAAAAATGTAATGTTTAATTCAATAACTTCCCACTGCTTTGTAATTATTTGCAAACTTTACTACCAGTTTCTGAAAGAAAACTACACCTTTTTTTAATCTGACTGTCAGATTCAAAACTACTGTTTTGTCATGTATGTGTTTTTTGGGGGAGAGAAAAATCAAGAGAGAAACATTAATAATATATCTTCTGTCTGTGTGCCTCTACATATTTTGTCCACCACATTTACAAAATTTAGCCTCAAACGAATGAGAATTATCACAACTTGGCAGCCCTTTGCCTTGGCTTCACTGTCAGCCTGTTGCGTTTTAAATAATTACCCTCTCTGCATCATCCATCATGGCCATTGTTTTCTTTATTCATATTCTTCTTATGTTAAAAGGCACTGGACACATACTGGTTTGTTTAAAGTTGACGGCTGGAGCTACAGATATTGTAGTTGGCTCTCCATGCTAAAAATAACCTCTCTAAAGTCTCATTGTGGCCCACCATAAAACCTAGCATGAGCGCTAGGCTAATAATGTGCATGGTAGATGGAGGGATTCAAACCTGTGTCTGAATATCTCAGCCAGCACTTGAATGCTCATTATGCAAGGGTTTCGAATCGAAGGTGAGAATAAGGGTGTAAATAAGGTGTAAGATAGGCAGCAGTGACACTGACAACACGAGAGAAGCTTTTAGAAAAGCCACGTTCATTCAAACCCCGATGTGTTCCTTTCCTCTCTCGCTGCAAGTCTCATTTCATAAATGATACATGAACCTGTGGAAGCCATCAGAAGAGGTGCTAAGATCGCATTATGGAGTGAAATCTGAACAATGAACGGAGCTGAGAGTGTGACTGCGGTAGGTGCTCACCTTGATTTTGAGGGTCCTTGTTTTAGATTCGGTCTAATGGTTGTCATAGGAAGCCACACTCTCTGTCAGACACAGGGCTGTGGCGTCACCATCTTTTTAATTTAGCCTATCTGGTAATGTGCTAATGAGGTCTGAGAAGATGACTTGACCATTATGACTCGTCTTTGGTAATGAGGGCCTCTCACCGGTCTGAGCAAAAAACATCCATATGTTTGTTTGTGCCTTTTTTGGGAAGAATATTTGCAGCCATTTTTTAGCCCAAAGCCAATGCCTTTTCTCTAACTATTTGAAATACATAAACAGCAGGCAGTATGATGTATACTCTTACTTCCCAATCAATGCAATCACTGAGGCTATTACATGCTAAATTATATCAGTTATGTCCAGTGGTGGACGAAGTACACAAATCAAGTACTTCAGTAAAAGTACAGATACGTATGATAAAATATTACTCCAGTAAAAGTAAAAGTACTCCTTTTTCAATTTTACTCAAGTGAAAGTACAAAAGTACTCAATTTTTTATGTACTTAAGTAAAAAAGTACTGAAAGATAGATGTTTGCAATTTTATCTAGGCTAATTTAATTTTATATTAGCACTTTTTTTTAATAATCCTACTGCTCAAAATACCTGGGATTTTTTCCAAAATAACCATTATATGGAGTGAAGATATATTTTTGTTGTTGATATGGACTATGCTGACGAGAGTAATGTTCACTGTGAAGCTTACACTGTGATGTACCTGAGAGAAAACCAGTAAGAACAAAGTATTTTAAAGTTTGTTGTTTTACAGAACATCACAGTTATATATGACATGATAATAAGGCCTGAAGATTTTAAGGAGAATATAATTATATTTTCATAATGATTTTTTCCTTCTCAAACCTTGTCTGGAGTGTAAAAACACCCCTGGCCAAACGGGGTGCATCTCTTCCCCTCTTTGATAATTACTGTAGTAACCATGTTCTTAACATCACATCCTTTCTTTTCTCCCCAGATGTAATATATATATATATATATAGGTGGTTGAATAAAAATATTTGGACATTATAAAATTACCTCAAGTTAGCACCAGCAAGCTTGTTAGCTAGACAGTTAGCATCAGCTAACAATATTTAGGCTACTTATTTTCAGAGCGGTTATGAACAACGTCCTTAATAACAATGGATGAAAAGTTTAGAGCTTTACTGATGATTAAGTCTAGAGTGTGTCCACCTTTGTGTGTGGGTCCGTACATGCTGAATCGACAGGTAAAAAAAATCCGAATCAACCGAGTCGCGAACATGCTCCGAAGTGGCGCTCTGAATCAACCGAGTCGCGATAAGGCTCCGAAGTGCCGATCTGAATCAACCGAGTCGCGAACAGGCTCCGAAGTGCCGATCTGAATCAACCGAGTCGCGAACAGGCTCCGAAGTGCCGATCTGAATCAACCGAGTCGCGAACAGGCTCCGAAGTGCCGATCTGAATCAACCGAGTCGCGAACAGGCTCCGAAGTGCCGATCTGAATCAACCGAGTCGCGAACAGGCTCCGAAGTGCCGATCTGAATCAACCGAGTCGCGAACAGGCTCCGAAGTGCCGATCTGAATCAACCGAGTCGCGAACATGCTCCGAAGTGCCGATCTGAATCAACCGAGTCGCGAACAGTCTCCGAAGTGCCGATCTGAATCAACCGAACAGGCTCCGAAGTGCCGATCTGAATCAACGGAGTCGCGAACAGGCTCCGAATTGCCGATCTGAAAACTTCGACCAAAGAATGTAAAAAATAACTCCATTTAATATTACGGTTGCGGGGAATTTGGACAAGCATGAGTTATTTTAGTTAGTTTAAGGTTTTTTTTTTTTTTTTAACCTAATACACGGAGACGCTGATAGATGTGTCTGCTTTGCACTGGAGCATTTCAGTGGGCTTAAATAGTTCTCTCTTTACAGCGGATTTAGTTCCCAAACAACTGACAATTTTGACCTAAATATGATTTTCAGTTACAATAATTAATCCTAAATTTCGACATTAATAACTTACTTTTAGCAACATGAGACGCACGCACGCTCACAAGATCTCCCGGTTCTTACTTCAGGAGACTCGCACTAAACGGTTCATTTGAATCAGTGAGTGGTCGACTCCAGAACAGCTGCAATCGGATCATTCTAATTCGTAAACGAATCGTTTGGTGCGATTCGCGATCTGAGTAAAGTTTATTTTGAAAAGACACCGCTTCTGCGTGTCGGAGCACGTGATATATTATAGGGAGTAACGATATGTTTTATGAAATGTAGTGAAGTTAAAAGTACGATCTTATGCTTTGGAATGTAGTGAAGTAAAAGTAAAAGTTACTCAAAATAAAACTACTCCAGTAGAGTTCAGATAATTGAAAAATGTACTTAAGTACAGTAACGAAGTAAAGCTACTCCGTTACTGTCCACCACTGGTTATGTCAGAATCAATAAAATACAATCCTGTACAGCAATGCTGAGAAATTAAAAGCTGCTACTGAGTCTCTCTGGTGTGAAAGAGGACTCAGAATGGTCTATGAATTTAATCTGAAGACTGTTTCTACTGATAGACAGATATACTTTTTGTACGGGATGACAAAGGCTGCTTTATTCACTCTTGTAAGCATTGTGCAAGAAACAAAACATAGATTGATTGACAGTCAGCCATTAGAAGTGTGAGTGCAAACTTGTGATGAAAAAGATATGTGCTTAGTCTGCTCACGTTTCAAGCTTCAATATTGTCGCACAGTCTGGAAAGTGTAAAATAAACATTGAAAAACCTTTGTCAGATGATGGGTGTGTTTGACACATTGCATCATGAAGCTTCAAAACCATTGCAAGTCCTTTGTTTTTGAGTTAGTTTGTCTAAAGCTGAATGGTAACTTCTTGTGTCAGTTTTCAATCGTTCTCTATAAACTGTTGGTACATCACACTTGTGCACTAAGGTTTCATATTGAAACTTTAGCATAAGAAGGTGCTGTGAAATTGAAATACACCAAAAGTTATTTGACAGCAGTGTGGAATTTTGTATGCCTGTCTCTCTGAGTTGGAAAGAAAAAATGGTCTTATAAATTAACCAGATTAAAATCGATGGGGAGGAAGCCTCTGATGGTGTAAAAGTTTCTACCACCTAAGTCTTGATTCTCTGTCTGAAGATGATGCCACTACTCCATTTGAAAGGTATTTCAGACTGTGGACAGTGCAAGGGGAGCATGATTCATTCATGAAAGGCTTTGTTTAATTCAAAATTCTGTCTTTTCAGCTTATTCTCTGTAAAACTCTTCTAATGACGTGGGCGTTCGTTCCATGTACACCACGCAGGGAGTGGGTTCTTTCCTGTGGCACGAATATTAGCGAACACTCAGGCAACCCTGAGGTACATTATACAGTGAACAGAACAAGACATGTATGCTGCATATAGGGTAGGCGATATAATTTAAGAACTTCAGTTCAACAGAACATTAAGTTCCCGGACTTCAAATGTTATTGAACATGCAGCATTCCAAGAGAGCTGATGTAGTCTTGCAGTGCTGGAACTTTTCACTGTTTGTATCACTCCACTTGTACGTGTTTGTGTGTGTCAAAAAGGTTGTCTCCAAAGTATACTTAGGCTTTTTATGCATAACTTAGTGTGTGCACATAGTCAAACGCACAATATTTCAAAGTATACTCCATTTGATAGCGTGCAAAAACACAGGCACTGGAGATTCAGCCTTGTTCAGAGTCTGTACTTCTTCTCTCCACAAGTTATAAGCAATAAAAATGTCTTTATACTCTTTTAGAGTTGCAGATATCTTTTATTCCACCCACATAAGCACTCGTCTTTTCCAACTATGAAACAATTGCCCAGTGTTACAGTGTTGCCACCCTGTAAAAAAAAAAACTAATCAGTGCAAAAACATAAAAAATAAAATAAAATAAAAATTCATTGGTGGAATTTTTGTAAAGTTACAGTATTCTGTCAGTAGGTGGCAACAAGCAATTGTATTTCTGACTGCGCCATTTGAATCATTTATTCAACTGATTTGTTCAAAACCTATGATTCACTCAGGAACGAAACATGATGCTTTATTTATGTGCAAGTCATTGAATCATTCTTTCAACCAATTCTTTCAAAAATTCTGATTCATTAAGAAATGAGACTACTTCTATGCCTTTGTTTGGAACTGTTAACAATAATAATATTAATGTAAATAAATAAATGGTATATTATATAATATTTCTATAATTTAAGTTACTGAGTATTAACTTTTTTAATTAACAGATCATATTTAAAAAAAAAAAAAAATGAAGCCTAATTGGAATTCATATCACTTTGAGTTAAATAATACATCAATAAAAAAAGTACATTATTTCATAGATATGATTATTGTTATCAGTTTTATTATTATTATTATTATTATTATTATTATTATTATTATATTTTTTGTTTAATTATTTATTTGATGTATATTATGTGTTTATTTCTGCCAGATTAACCAAATTTGTGCAAAGTTTACTGTGATGCTGAAGGCAAAGTGATACAAGGGGATTAAAAGAGATTGAAAGTGATTTATCAGTGCACATTTTCTGATTTCCCTATAACAAATAGTTCATAATGAGTGACCATACAATATGTGACCCTGCGTCATCAGCCTAGATCATTGACACAAGCTGAATAAATAGGTTTTCCTTTGATGTGTGGTTTGTTAGAATAGGACAATATTTGGCCGAGATACAACTATTTGAAAATCTGGAATTTGAGGGTGCAAAGAAATCTAAATACTGAGAAAATCACCAATCAAGTTGTCCAAATTAACTTCTTAGCAATGCATATTACTAATAAAATTATTTATTAAGTTAATATAACTAATAACTAAAATAAAGTTTTGATATATTTGCAGTAGGAAATGTCACAAAATATCTTCATGGAACATGATCTTTACTTATTGTCCTAATGATTTTTGGCATAAAAAAAAAATCAATCATTTTGACCCAATGTATTTTTGGCTATTGCTACAAATATCCCCCAGCGACTTAAGACTAGTTTTGTTGTCCAGGGTTACATATGTCCTCTTTTTAATGTAATGACTGAAAAGTAGTTTGACCAATAGTTTGCAGGACTTGTACATAATCAACCAATCACAACGTGCGAGAAAGTGGGAATCAGAGAGAACCGTCAAAGCAATGCGAATACATCTTCTTGATGTACACAGAGCACACCAATAGTAAAACAAAGCCAAAACCAAGATATTTCAGTACATTTTTGAAAATATTGTCAAGGAAATGTCCAGAAAGAAGATGACGTACTGTATGGTCACCCTAGAGTTCACAGTGTGAGAAGCAGACTGAAATTTAAGTGATGTCAGAAATGTGCTTGTAATGTGAGCCAGCAAAGGTGTGCAATGCATATTTTATATATATATATATATATATATATATGTGTGTGTGTGTGTGTGTGTGTGTGTGTGTGTATGTATATATATATATATATATATATATATATATATAGAAACTGACAGGAATGTGGCCTAAAAGTTGAAAGACTGGATGGAGCTCTTTCATCCCTCCATCATGGCACAGATCTGCACTGCTTCCTCATCTTTCATACTGTGTAATACACTTTTGTCTTCCTCCGCTTCCCATTCCTCGGCCAGGCTCAACTCACCGCAGTCTCTCTTCCTCTTCCCCTCACCCCTCTCTCACCTTTCCATCTCTTTCAGTGCCCCGAGCGCTTGCCCTGGGACTAATTAGAGAGAAGTTGCAGCTCTGAGTGCAGCTCTGCTGACATTGGAAAGTTAGTGTCTGTGTGCACGTTTGTGTGTGCATGTGTGCATTATAGGGAACTGCTCTGCTCACAGACAAAAACAGCAGGATTTTTAATTTATTATTTATCTAACTGCTCCTCTCCATCACAGTCTCTCTCTTCCTTATTCTGTGCTGCAAACATGGAGTACCAGAGTGGATTTGCAGAGCTACATTGTAGACATCATGCAGAAGTTACTCAAGCTACAACTATGGTCAAGCTTCTAACAGAAAGTAGCTCATATGTAGGCAAAATATGCTAATACTTTATAATATGGTCTGATTTTTTAACATAGATAAATAAATACTGTGTAAGTATTATAAGTATCTTAAGATAAATAACTAAAGTGAACAAATAAGATTGATTGTGAAGTGTTATATTTAGATAATATCTCAGGGAATAAAATGTGTCTGGCAAATGTAAACATTGAAAATGAGAACTTAAATTAAAATTAAATAATGTATAAAAACTGTCCAAAAGTCACCAATTAAACTATAAAGTAATTTGTATTATTTGTAATAATTAAGATTTTTAAAATAAGTATAAATGATGCATTTATTGATTACAAAAAAAAATACAATAAAAACAGCAATTTTGTAAAAAATTATTAGAATTTGGGGGGGGGGGGTATTTTTGAATACATTTTAAAGTGTAATTTATTTCTGTGATGCAATGCTGAATTTTCCATATTTCAGTGGATACTATGAAACAGTACCATTCACAATTTTATAAAATAAAAAAAGTAATTTACTTTTATTTAGAAAGAATGCATTAAATTGATCGAAAGGAAAATTATATATGTCACTGGGATTCAATCAGTTTATCGTTTGTGAAACAATCCAAATTAATCTTAATAAAATGACACTAGTCACAATAAAATAAAGCAATGTAATGTTTTGTTATCTGGAAAAGCTTTTGATCTGAAAACAGCGGAGTTTGAGAAGAGCTGCAGGACTGTCTAGACAAGACTTGCATCTAAATGGTGAACTGACATGTTGTAGTATAATTGAGGAACCGCCAGCATGAATCTAAAGGGCTGCATTGCACATGAAGAAACCAGATTGGAATATTCTATACTGAGAAGTGATACTTCATCAAGGGATAAACAAATGGTAATGTGGTGGGCTGTGAGCAAATCAATGTAATTGATTGTTTGCAGCTTGGTGCAATCCTCAACAGGCTTCATGCATGTATCATTTATCATATCAACTAAACCTACATCCCTGCAGTGCCTTTGTTATAACAAAATTGTATTGCGTTTTTACATTGGCCAACAAATACAGTGTCAATTATCATCTAATTAATCTTTCTAATAAGGCTTTAGTTAAGCACCAACAGCCACATCATTTTACAAGCCTCCTGATGCTGTACATAGATGATTTATCCTGAGGTTAGTATAATTCAGAGGCCAGCATTACAGTCGTATGGGGTTTTATTGATCCAGAGAGCTGAGCTGCATTGATGGAGGACAGCACAGACATTTTCTTGTTCTGTGCATTGAGATGTGCATTGAGATCGATAGCAGCAGAGCTACTGTACACTAACTGTTACCAGCACTAATGCACAAACAGAGAATTACAGCAACTGGATGATCTACAACACCTTTCCAGCTCTACATTATATTCCCATGGACATTTCTATTTATATTATATATATTTGTAATAGTTAATAACATAAATATAGGTAATTAAACTTTATCCTGGCATTTAGATTTTAGATATTCAATTTGTTAATAACAATCCATTCATAGTTCATACAATAATTGCATACATTACTGCAATAAATAACATGTATGTATTAATAGGTATATATGAATAAATATATTGATTGTTTATTACAAGAATGTATTTATGTGTAAACAATAATGTTTTATTAATTATTGTTATGTTCATTGTTTTATTGAATATTATTTGTTAATTGCTTATATATATATATATATAAATAATACTTGTAACAAATGTAATGTAATACATTTACGTTTATGAAGAAATTATATTCTTTATAATATTCCTTAGAATAATTTGATGTATACATATATTATGTTAATAAATATAATGCATATATTTATGTAGTTAGTTATTATTATATACCATGTATATATTAATAAATAAATATATGGGTTATTATGATTCTTATGATGTGTATATACTGTGTACATATACATACATATATATATATACATACATATATATATATACATACATATATACATACATACATACATACATACATATATATATATATATATATATATATATATATATATATATATATATATATACATATATACATATATATATATACACACATATACATATATACATATATATACACACATATACATATATATATATATATATATATATATATATATATATACATATATATATATACATATATATATATACATATATATATATATATATACATACATATATATATATATATATACATACATATATATATATATATATATATATATACATATATATATATATACATACATATATATATATACATACATATATATATATATACATACATACATATATATATATATACATACATATATATATATATATACATACATATATATATATACATACATATATATATATACATACATATATATATATATACATACATATATATATATATATATATATATATATATATATATATATATATATATATATATATATATATATATATATATATATATATATATATATATATATATATATATATATATAATATGCATTTACATGTGTGTGCATGCACATTTTAAATGTGCAAAGTTTGATCTGAATGATTGAAATAATTGGACTTTATTCAGTTATTTAGCAGTACAAGATACAGTTAGAAATCCAGCTGCTAATGTTTTCTGGATAGTTTCTAAGACACTGCTAAGCAGTTCATTTGCAGTTGCTAGGGTGTTTGTGTCACTGAGGGCAGCTGCAGTGGAAACAAATGTACAGCCCTGCCTCATTGCACCAAGAATTCATCACCAATAATCGATCCTGCAGACTCAATGACCAGAGATCAGAGTGCGGCCATGAGACATGAACAACTCCACCTGTGGATGACCCCAGATCAGGTCAGGCCACATGGAGTAAATGGAACGTTACTAACACCAGCAGGAGCTGCTGACCCAGGAGCAGCTGAGCGCAGAAGCTGAGGAAATGAGATGTAAGTAATGCCACTGTCAGGAGCTGACCTGAGATCAGATGCTGAAAGAATAAAGACGTCAACATGATGACCGCTGAGGGTGGGCTGACGCAAACCGCATTGCAACAGGTTCAGTCACACTGCGGTCTGCAATGTACAGCTCTATCTTCGGTTATTTGCTTATCATTACCACTAGCGCAGATAAATGGGCTAATAGTGCGGAAAATTATTTCTTGAACATCTACGCTTAATGATGAGTTTTCATTTTTAATGCGTCTTGTATTATTAAAGCGTAAATATGTTTAGTGCTTGAGAAAAACAAAGAGAGTGCAACCAGAAAAGGCACTCCAAAGACATTTCCTTTGTAAACAGCATATGCCAGATCTTTTTTTTTCTGAGATCAAGATGAATTCTGGGTACTGTTGGAAAGGTACATGATGCAAGGTTGATTTGATCAGACAATGACGCAGTTCTTTCATTTTCTCTCCTCTTTCAATTTTGTTGTCTGAGAAGTGTTGCCGTGGAACAGCTTAGGAAAGGGAGCGAACGAGAGAGAGAAAGGCCTTGACAGGCAACAACCCTCATGTAAAATGCATAAAAAGCTGCGATGTCAGTTTACTAAAGCAAACTCTGCAGTGAATGCACATATTCTGCACTGAAGCTCTCACTTGTGAACCGTGTTCAGCACTGGGGAGGCTCTCCTCACCCTGTTGAGACTTCTTCATTAACAAACCTCAAACCAAACTGCGAAGCATGACGTGTAACTTCATTCAACTCTTACAAGAGATTATGATGAAATGTAGTGCATTTTTTATCATATGGGGAACATGCATGGAAGCCCATTTTCTCTAGGTAAAATACAAGTAATTATTTAGGGTAATTATAAATGTTTGTATTTTTACGACATCTCACAATTGGCACTATTTCATACAGTGGCTCACACAACCAACTTCAATCTCTTAACTGTGACACAATGTGTCTTTATAGTTTATCATCACCATCTGCAACTTTCTCAATTATTCCAACTTATTTGACATATTTTACCATTGGGACTTTATAACTCAAAATTGTCAGAACTATGGACATGTCTGTGTGTTTTTTCCCCTGTGACCCAGTTTCTGTCACTTCTTGATTGTTGATTAATTCCCAGGTGTGTCTCAATTTCAATTAACTTTATATTTTCATAATTGCTACTTTATCATATTTAAAAAAATGACCACTATATCTCACAATTGCAGCTTTATATATCACAACTGTGACTTTATTTCTTATAATTGACTTTATACTTTAGAATTGTCTTTATATTTTCATATTTGCCACTATATCTCACAAATGCAACTGCATTTTTTTAGAATCGCAGCTATCACAACTGTAATAAAATGTTTTGTAATTGTTACTTCATATCTCACAGTTGACTTCACATTTTCATAATTGCGACTTTATTTCTCATAAGTCATTTATTTTATTATTTCGACTATATCTTATAATTGCAACGTTATTTTTCACAATTGCAACTTTAAATATCACAATCTCATTTCATTTTGTAATTTGAAACTTTATGTGGTACCTTTTACCTGTCTATTTCTTTTCCCCATTTAGAAAAACTGGTTGCACTTTATTTTACAGTACGTGTACTTACATGTACTTATAGTGTATTTATCTAAAGCCCCTTTCACACTGCCATTCCAGCAAATACAGGGGTAAAGTGTTCCTGTAATTGTTCCCTGGTTGCTAGATTTGGCACTTTCACACTGCCAGTGATGATCCGGTATATGTGCGTGCTTTCACACACAACCCTTGAAGATCCCGTAACAACACGTGACATCAGCGCGTGACGTGTAATGTACGAGTCGACAACGCTTGGCACGTTATACTTTAACTGAAGCAAGCAAACGATCTCTGTGTCAGTGCGGAAAGTGAGGAACTAACTGATCTCTGCTTCATTACAGTTTGCACATATGTTTTCGTCGCGAATGTTGATCTTCCTTCAAAACAGCCGGTAAAAGAGTCGCGCGATAACGCGCGTCATCACTTCGATACGGAATTAGATCTGGCTTTTGTTCACACAGCGCTCGTTCCGTATCGATTACCGCAATGTTACTAGGTCCCCGACCCGGGTTCAATTCGGTAATCAATTCCGGGACGTGGTTGCTTTCACACAGAAGGTGACCAGGCAATGTTACGGGAATATTGCGGGTCCGACGTGCAGTGTGAAAGGGGCTTAAGAAAGTTTTGGTAACACAAGCTAACTACATGGGGTAGGGTTAGGTTTAGGGGTAGGTTCAGGGTTAGTACATAGTTATTACATAGTTATTGTAATTACTATAATAAGTACATAGTATGTAAATGAGGAACATTTGATAAAAAGCGAAAAAAAGACAAAAAGCGTGTGCTTTGAATTCCCCACAAGAAACACATGCGATTGCTCACATGACATGAAACTTTTGTTGTAAATGTCACATTTGTGTTGGTCGGCAGGGGGTCGTGGTGCTGAAACGTCCTCTAAACATTGGCCTTCATTGCTTTGACTTTAAACCTGTGTGGACAGACTGCTGAGAGGACATACATTTGAATTCCACACATCAAATCATCATAACTGTAATCAATGTTGGCACGCCAGTGGTCGCAGGGGCCGGTGTTTCTGCTGTTAAATCACTCTGCTTTATCAATCCTTTGAAGGGTTTAGAGTGCACCGAGACCCCCCTCCCCGCAAACACATACACACACACACGCATACATACTATCTCTGGATCCGCAGAAAGGTTCTCTGTTGCTTCAAAGATTCAGTTTGGCGTGCTCACATCCCAAAATGCAATGCTTCTCTTATCTCTGCAAACCATAAAGAACCACCATGTAAATCCCCCGCTGATAAATTGAAAGATTGCAAAATGCATGCAACCTCTTCATTGCTCTCATTAAGTTCAGTTTATTTGCATCATCGCCACTCTTTTGTTAGTTACATATTGAGATTTAAAGTCATGGGAGCCACGTATATAAAAACTTTTCAAACTAATTGGTTTTACGTGACCTTATTTTAGGTGTCAGTTTTTCTGAAGGCGTAACTAAATTTATGTCTCAGCTAAATAATTAAAAGTCTTTGTTTGAGTGAGTCTGGAACATAAAACTACTTTTTAGAGGATGATATTTAAGTGTTTAAAAGGATTACCTTAACATTTATGCTGAGATGGTGCTGAAAACAGAGCCATTGGTGAGAGAATATTTCTGAATGAGTGCACAGCCAAATGATGTCACCAAAAAAGTTCACTGTTTGTCTAAAGTGCTTTACATATGCCAGGATGTTTAAGGATGATGTAAAAGATTACAAAAGACTGCCTAAATTTATCAACAGTAATGATAATTATTCTTAAAACAAGCAAGAAGACAAAGTAAACATTATTACGGTGCCTGTAAGGTGACTTGTTCGGTTTAGCCTACTTAATGAATGTATTACTTTATGAATGAATGAATCCATCTCTGATAATCCCGGGTTGCTATGGTCACACAGGTTTGTTTACGCATTTAACTCGTGGCCACGAGAAAAACATGTCATTCCCTCAACATAAGAAGTCATGGCCACGAGATAATATGACGTTCCCACAAATTGATATCTCATGGCCTCCACATATTATCATGTTCCCACAAGTAATTATTTAGTGGCCATGACAAAACTAAGTAAACCGAACAAGTCACCTTACGGGCACCATACATTATCAATGTTGAAAACGGTTGTGGACACCATGATGCTTTTTTCCTGGTATCATTGTTAAATAAAAGTATGTTATTTTAAAAAATCTTGAAAAAATCTTCACGAAACCTCTGAATGCTAGTATGTCATGGTTTCTTTAAACTAATTTCATCACTTATAATAAAAAGAAACAATTATGGCTTTATCAAATAGGCTATGACAGGCTTTCTGGCTAATCTTATCTTAAACTGTTTATTCGTTAAAGATGATCTCATTCAATGTTTTTGGAGATTTTTTTCAACAAAACTCATCTCTAACAAATACAGATGGCATGCACCAACACTGCCTCATCATCCACTGACTCAACTAGAACTGATGCTTCGACATATTTACAACGTCTACACGCTCAACACCTTTGCTCCATGAGAAATAACAGCCAAGATCCATCCTCCCTAATCATACTGTCTACATTCCACTGCCAATCACACCCCACGTCTCGGAGCTCAGTAATCAAAACGGCTCTCAGCAAAGCGCCATCTTATTACCTCCACGCAGGTGTGATCATTTCCAAGGGGCAATCCCAAAGCTTCATCATCAGCCTCTGTCCTCAGAGACCCGCTGAGAGCCGGGGCGAGGGGCGCGTGCCGCGCACATGAGTGAGCGGGAAGATAATTGTCCACATCTGTGTCTCTTTATTCTGACCATCAGCCATTCAAGAACCTGTCTGTCAGCGGGAGGCCTTGAGCAGAGGAGAGACGCTTAAAACAGAGGGAAAAAAGATCCAGAAGAAGGATTGAGAAAAATATGGGGGAATATGATGGAAGGTTGATTAGTTGGGCTGGCGAAGAGTGTGAAATATCAGTAAATGGGTGAATCTCACAAAACTAGCACAAAAAGAACAAAAAAAAAGCTAATTTGTGTTATGATGAATTATATACTTTTTTTTTTTTTTACAGAAAACATTTAGCTAGCATTAACATTTTTATTGTTTTATATATATATATATATATATATATATATATATATATATATATATATATATTCATCATAATCAAACACATTTTCCCTTAAGAATCTTATTTGTAATATAAAAATATATTATATTAAATTATTTACAAGTATCTATGATTTAATATATTTTGGCAGTCTTCATTGTTGTGAATATGTTGTGTTGTATTAAAATCATTTTATTGTCATTAAAATTGATATTTAAGTTATTGAATTACAATCAAAAAGCATATTCAGTATAAATTAAGCAATATTTATGCTATATTAAATAGTAATATAATAGTTATATAATTAAAATGTAAAAACACACAAAATATATATTCGGATTTCGGACTATTCTGGTTTGAAATGGTATTTACTGCAACATAAAAATATGATATTGTCATTTAATTTCTTAGTGTATAACTGAATATTTTCCACAAAAAATGGTATAAAAAAGTGTCCAACAATCACGATGGATCTAATGAGAGTTTTTTTTTTTTTTTCTCACACGAATAAATTAATAAATAAATAAAATATTTATTTATTTTCTGGGATGAAGCATGACCTTGCCACATTCTAATGAGATTAATCCAAGAGAATGATTACAAAGACATTAAGCATGGCCAGATCCTAAAGGAACGGAGCCATTTAATAATTTTTCCTAAACGACAGCTAATCGTCAAATGACAAGTGTCTGTTCGGCACTTCATGGTTAACTAAAACAGAATGTGAAAATAAATTACAAAACTCCTCACAGTTAATTTAAGCCAGCTTGAAGACACCTGAAGAAATGTTTTTGGAAAGCAGGCACCAAATCTGAAAGAGGAGCTACAGACTCTACCTCCATTCCCAGCTGTTGTTCATCGCTCTCCCAGTCCTCCCAGTTTGTGTTCCAGGGAAACAATGAGCAGAAGTCTTTAATGATGACATCTGTTCCTGTTGAGACATGGCAAATTAAAAGAACCTCTTTATTTATGCTGCATTTACACTGCAAGGCCTAAGGAATCCATCTGGTGTAGGTATTTTGACACATTTGATTTGTGGACTTGTTTTCATTACGACTCAGGGACCCCTCATACATCGGGAATAGATTTGATTCTTTAAAATCAAAATTTGAATTCAGTTATGTCATAAAAATGTAATACAATTTTATGTTTGAAAATACTTGTTTCACAGGAATAAATTCTATTTTAAAATATATTCAATTGGAAATTATATATATATTCCACTATGTTCTTCCCTCAACTAAGACAAGTTGATACATACCTCTCCCATCTCAGTGCGTACACTCAATCGCTGTAGCACCACTATGCAAGTGTTTAGCTTGGCACCATTCATTCCTTTGGATCCAAACAGGGATGAATTCAGAAGCCACCAAACACTTCCATGTTTTCCCTATTTAAAGACGGTACACGAGTAAGTGACACAATATAAAATGAAACGATTTTCTAAGTGGATAAAAAAGATAACTATATTGTATGGCGGAAGAGCACTTTGCAGTACTTCACCTCGGCGCATTAATATTATCACTCCTAAAAACTCCTCAAGTTGGTTGTATTGACAGAAGTTGGGGGGGGGGGGGGGTTCAGAAGTGATGATGTTGATTAATACACCGAGGTCGAAGTGAGATTTCTAGTGATTTCTAGTTGTGTCCTCTTTTGGAAGGCCAAACAAAGTCGTTTCACTTTCACAATGACACACAGCGTTTCCAGTATATGGCAGCGACAACATCAATACTACAGTGAGGATAAAAGTAATGCCTTCTTTCTTTGCGCGTATATTTGGGTGGTATTATGCAAATCTTCCCAGACAGTGATGGAGACATGTGGGGGCTTGTTTAAACTACCCATTTTAGAAGGTGTTTGAGACTTTAATCTTTGCGACTTTACGGATCTTCAGGTTCAGGTTTTACCAGTCCAAAGACAAAGGAAAACATGAAATCTCATCATATGATCCCTTTAATTAAAAAAAATGAAAACATCAGGGCTTAGAAATCTAAAGGGAAAGCAGTCATAGAACCACTCATGCGTGCAAATGAACACTTCTTGAAAAGGTGCCTGGTAAGAAGTGACGCATGTAAAACTATTCAGTGAGAGAATCAGAGCATCATTGTGTCGCTCCAAACGCTTTTCTAGCAACAAAGGGGGAATGGAGCTTTAATTGCTCTCGCCGTTCGCGGCGGACATCATTGACTGTAACTGCTTAGAGGAAAGAAAATCACATCCACTGCCAGGCAGCCATAAATCACAGCTTTACTGGTACACGCACATTTGAGTCTGACAGAATCATTTAAAGACTCGGTGGGCTCGCAATCATAGGGCAATTTGAGCTTTCCTTCAAAAAGAGTTTTAATTGAATTAGTCTGAGCGATTATATGCTCCAAACTAATGGGGGCAGTTTCATCTGGCGGGGCTCACTGAGCTGAATAAAGAGCCAAATCTCAGTTCCTCCATCATTACCGGGACTCAAATATCAGGACGCCATCAGATAAACATTTGCACATACCGTTCACTAGCCTTTCAAAGCCTAGTCGGATCACTATAGGCAGCTGGCTTCTAATACAACATCAGAAACAATTGAAATGGGATGTGTCCCATTCCTGTCCTTGTTTAACATTCAAGATTTGATCACTTTTAATTGCTATTTGTGTTTTTATGTAAGGTGTTTGATTGTACTGTATGTGTGTGTATATATTTCAGTATTGAATGTATTTATAATCATCATATCAACATCAATCATCAGTCTTCAACACATCATCTTGGTAAAAAAAAATTTCCAGGTCATCACAATGCATTCTGGGATTGCCTTATTCAAATGGTGTCTTAGGAACTATAATAGGTGAACTGTGAACTCATGCCTGAGCCCTTAAAGTGTCACATATTTATTGTTGGTAGAATTTACATCGAAATCCAGTTTTGTTTTGTTTTTTTTTCAGTCAGATATTTCTCTTCATGAATTTTGATTTGTGTTCGAGGTGACACGAATTCACTACGCTGGCCAACAATTAGTTGCGGAGCGGTTGGAAAGTGATCTTTATGCAATTGACTCTATACAATTGACAATGGTTCTTTTGAGCCACCAGATTTGACAGAAAGAAAAAAAAAATCACCAAATTTCACAAATGACACATTATATATGATATAGTGAAATGATAACTGAAAAATAAGAAGACCGGTGACAAGCAATTTTAGCAAAAAATGTTTAATCTCTCCTTGATGCATGTGTTTATTTACACATAATAAATTTGCAAAATAGGAAAGAGCACAATATTTACACAATGAGCATTTAACAGCCAACCTGTCACAGTTGATTCAAGTCTGAAACTCTTTAAAAGGTATCAGAATTAATAAAGTATTAAAATTCTTCAGTTTTTGTTTTTTGAAATCTACATGCGCACATTTTGTTCCTTCGCTTAAATGAATCAATCCTTCCAAAAAAGGATTTTTTTCTTCAATCTGGAAACACCATTAGTGGAAATCAAAACCCGGATTGGTCTTTTGGACTGAGGAGGAGAGGAAGAAAGAGGGCATGGCCAGACAGCGATAAAGAGGTGTATGGAAAGAGATGGATTGTGGGTAATGGAAGGGTCGGAGGAAGCGGAGAAGAATGAGAGAGGAGTTGACAAGGCACTCTGTGCGAAATGAAAGCTCTGTGTGTCTGAAACACCTTTTGTTCGGCTACTAACTTTTTTTTGTTTGTTTTGTTCCTGTACTCAAAGTAGTTCTCAAAACAAGTGTCATAAAATGAGAAGCATCACTCAAATACTTTACACAGCGAAATCTTTGAAAATGTTTGAATATCTCTGAAGAGTTCCACATGTTCCACAACTCAACATCTAAAAAACATTGAAAACAAAAGCTAGCACTCATCAAAAAAAAAAAAAAAAAAAAAAAAAAAAAAAAAAAAAAATTGAATGAAAACAAAGGCAAAGACAACATCGAAGTGAAACATGTCCTGAGACATTACAATGCAACCAGCTGCTTTACAATCACCATCACCAAAGTCCCGCTAACATAGCACAAAGCAAAGCACATCGAGAAAAAAAAAGTTTGACCGTACATTATGATATGTAGAATGACCATTATCAGCCTTTGGAATGAAAGAAAAACAGCAATGCTTATATTCTCAAATCAATTTGTAATTTCGAAGCATGCAGAAACTCATCTACTGAAAATAACATACTAACATAAGGAAGGCCAGACGGAGGGGTCTAAGTCACCTGCAATGCGAAACGTCCAGCCCTATCCTTCTACTGTTAAAATTAAGACATACACGTCCCAACAGTAGGGGTGTGTTGTCCTGTGTGTTTACTTCAAGAAAGTCCATCTACAGTACTTCATTGATGACTCCTTCAACGTAGCTTGAGTTTGCTCTAAGAATGACAGGAACGAGTTTATGAGAGTTAAACACAAGCAAGCAAATCCAACATCGATCTAATTCGTTTTCAGTAGACATCTGTGGGAAGACTGAAAACGAAGGCAGTTCCTTACAGGTGAACATCTTGAGTCTAAAGGGAGATTGTCTTTACCGTGGAAGACCTGCTCCCGGTTGATTAGCAGAAATCGCAATGGCATAAAATCAATAATGTAAACCGCAATCCCAAAATAAATAAATGTGTAAAGAGTGATTCATTATTACTTTCCCAGCTGGAATCAACCCTGATGTATGGCTGAGGTAACACGAGCGAAAACCCGTCAAATATTCGGTTGGTGCGCCTCGCTCTTTCTCTCACTGGGTTTCTGACCTAAATCTTTCAAAGATGTTTCTATCGCATCTCAGAAAGACTACTTCTCCTTTAATCTCAGCGGAAAGCCAAAGGAGGAGAGGCTTTCTCTTGTTTGAACATGACTGACTTTAAGAGAACTGCTGCAGCACATGAAAGCGAGTCACTACAATAAATATCCTCGCAGTTACCAACAAAAGATAAAGAAAAAATCCAAAACAACCAATATGGCAAAGAAAAGTAAAACAGAGCTCGACTTCATCCGCTTGATAGTCCTGAAACGGTTTAAAAATCACTGCACTTTTGTATTCGTAATACTGCAAATCACCAATCTTGATGGAAATGAGTTAGTGGACTTGAATATCAAGAGGAACGATAAAGAACAAGAGCAAAAACTTCGAATAAAAATGGCATAAGGAAGTCAAGTAGCTTATGAAAATTAAACAAAAAATAAATAAAAAATACTCCATAAAAAGATTCTACTTCCAAAAAAAGCATCTACTGCTGATATGATGGGTGTTTTAAGAACGTGAATCTATCAGTTAATGCCTTTCTGAGATTAATTCAAATCAACTTAGCTTAACTACAAGATTTCATGGATGGGTAGCATTCACGTACAATTATTTAGCTTAAAAACACTTTCTGTGTGCCACACTTTTAAGCTTGTAGGCAGCTAAAAGAAAAGTGGAACTGCATGGAATTAACGTTTGCTACATTTACTGTGATGTCACTGAACCTTCTCAGAATGCCAGATTGTGACATCATCAGTAACGGAACACATTCGGTGGTTCTTCAATCTCAAGTTTTCCTTCATTCTGGACTGATTTGTGCAAAAATGACTGAGAGTGCTCACATCTGAATATGAGAAATGAACACGAGATGAAAACGAGTTTTTGCGTGGAATAGCAAAGAATATTGTCCTCAAGTGGCTTTCAGACTGAAACCAAATTGCAATAAAGGTTGAAAAAAAAGTACAAACTAAGTACACAGATTCATCCACCAACTAAATAATGATTCTTGTTTTTTGTGAGGACAATTTCCCTCCAAAACACTAGGTACCACAGGAGGAACACATTTGTCTGAGTTTGTTCTTTTTTGCACATTTTTTTCCCACTCTCAGTTCTTCAGTCACTAGGGTTGTCAACATTTAAATCATAGCACATTTTATCTAAAGAAAATCTTTTTTTTGCACAAAACAACATTCAAATAAAACATGGCACAGGACATTTTTTTGATATTTTTTTTCATAATTCAGTCTGTTTCACATATCAAATTCATCTTGTTCTTTTCTATGTTAAAATGGAAAACTTTGTACGCATCTTTTCACTTTTTGTATAAAAATGCAGTTGTATATATATATCTATACACATTTATATATATATTTATATCATTTTCATTTGTTGTAGTTCCTGTAAATTGTGCAAATTCAGCAGTAACACAAGTGGCAGGAGACAGGAGTGAGTGAGTTGCTCAATCAACCCAAAGAAAATTAAAAAAAAAGATGATAAATTAAGCGCTTAAAAAAAATTCCATTTGTGTGTGTGTGGGGGGGGGGGCACCGCTTTTATCCTTCATGGGCTTTAAGGTCTTCTGGCTCATAATACAAGACATCCTTGGTGAGTAAAAGCAGACAAACGCGGCTCAACACACACTCCAAAATGATAAAAATCCAAAAAACAAAGTCCTTTTGGTTGGACGTGGCATCCGAGGAGACATTCTGCTGCATGTTGAGTTCAAAGGAAGTGATGAAAAGATTTCCACCCTGGGCTGAGGGGTCTCCAGTGTACTGCTTCTGTCCTTGCAGTCCATTAGCTTAGTGTTTGTGTGTGTGTATGTGTGCGTGCATGTGTATGACTGTGGGGGAGGCATGGGGGCATGGGTCAGGAGGTGGGTGGAGAGATGGGGAGGGGGTCCTCAGCTTGCCAGAGCCATGGTATCGATAACCTGTTCCAGTTTACTGCGCAGTCTCTGTCGCCGAGCTAACTCGTCCTTCTGTAGTGCGGACAGGATCTGTAGAGAAGGAAATGACCTCAGATTTGAGTTATTTAGTTGGTTTCTGAGGCAACAGACTTCCGTGAATAAGTTACATTTCCCACAATAATCTCAGCATGGAAATGATAAGATACACAAAGCCTTAATTACACAATTATTAGATTTTCCTCTATTTTATTGCACAGGTGCTTAAAGATGTTTCCTTTGTCGGTCAGGATGTAGAAAACATACAATGAAAGATACAAATACATACAAAAATCACACCAAAGTCACTACAACACCCATTATAAACTACCTAGGAGACTTTAAAGTCATCTTTAAAGTGTTTGTAACCCATTAAAACTTGATTTTATGCAATTTTATGAAAAATCGCTGGGGGAGGGGCTAAAAATAGAAGGGCTTGATGATGTCAGCTGACAAGAAAAGTCGTTTCAGAGGTAGAGTGATTTTAAATTTAATGGTTCACAATAATTATACTGATTTGAGTTGGGCCTCAAACCTACAACATTCTACCAGTCAAGATCTTTAACCACTTGACTTCATCATTTCCTTTGGGTATGTGTCTGTCTGCTGACGGAAATGCACGTGCCGCTCAGAACTTGTTTGCGAAACAGCGTGTGATGCTAATACCCATCTGTTTGGTTTAACCAAAAGCAAGTGTCTAAATGTAAAGGAAACAGCAAAGAAAAGAATCTCCAACTCCCTCAGCGTAAGATAATGGACTGCTAATTTCCCTCCTGTTTTCATGCAGGTTCAGCGAGGGGATTCATGTGGACACGTGTGCATCTGGATAATAAAGACTAATGAACATAAACGACTGTTTAAAACGCAACCAGCTGCAGTGTATTAATGTCAGACAGGGAGAGGGAGAGCGGTTTCATAGAGAGTCGAGATGAGGTTTGATGAGTTGTGTTAGACTAAACTCTCCCGAAGGTGAGAAACGGAAGATGGAAATGAAATAATTTAGAAAGAAACAAGGGTAGGTGCTAACTATGGACACCTTTTTATATCTGCTTAATAGGTGAAGAAACACAGTTGCAAATGTAGGAATAATTATGGAGAGCCACTGTGTCTTTTTCTTTCACTAAAACACACACACACACACACACACCCTCATTTCTGTGTGAGGTAGAACTAAATGGTTTCCTTCGGTGGCTCATTATCTCTCCATTTATCCAGCCTGGCTGGAATGAGTCACTGATTCTGACACATGATCTCGTGTGTGCTGTCAGATGGCGTTATGTGTGAAGGGCTACATGGATAATACTGAATCTGAATGGCTATGTATTAAATGTGTTAGATTTCAGATTTTGCCATTTTAACAGCCTATTCCGGCCTGCTTTGGTCGAAATCTGATGTACTAGTCAGAGTAGCCACCATATTTTTCTCTTTCTTTCATTTTTCTTCTGTGAAACATCTTCAGAATAGCATTCTACACACAATTTTTCTAAAAAGTGGAATGCATTATTTATAGCAAACTAATTATCTGTATGCATGAAGCAGCTACTACCTATTTGCTGAATAGTTAAGTGTGCAACCAGACCACAATGTATGAAATAGAGTATCCCATGATGCAACTTGCTCAACTTAACCTTGTATTTCTTCGTTGACCTTCTAATGTTGCTCAAACATATATCTCTTGACTCTGTGTTTGATTTAAGTTTCATGCAAATGTTTTATTTAATTCCTGAGATAACCAGATGCAACTTGATGCATTAGCCATGCAACAGTATGGTCATGTGACAATGTGTTTTGAAATTATATATATATATATGGTTCAACTGGTTTTGCCTAAAGACTAAAACGTCAACAAAGTTGCTACCCAACACTAAAATTACCTACATTTAACATACTAAAATGAATTGTCCTTAACATTAAATATTCAAATGGTTTATTATGACCATTAACTGCATTGTTTAAACCATGTGCAAATATTAACCCAACATATTCTACCTTTCTTTCTCTTACCTCGTCTTTGTACTTGGTTATGTAGGAGTAGATCTCGTGGAGGGCACTCATGCTGTTAAACTGGCTCAGGTGGAGTCTGGACTGCTCCGCGAGATAAGCGCTCATGTCCTGATCACTGATGGCGGGCATGCGCGCAATGTCTGAGTAATACCTGCAGGACAGCAAAACAGCAGGTCCAGATGAGTGTGCTGATTTGGAGTCTTTGAAGGTTCTAATTAATAACTAATAAGGGCATTTTCTGCCTAGCGAGATCTCATTCCACTTACCTTTCTACCCAGTTCTTGTAGTTAGGAATATCTTTAGCGTAGAGCAGCTTATTTGAGGGGGAATCTTTGCCAAGCTTGTGTTCAGATGTAGAGCAGGAGTCCATGAATGTTTGGGCCACAACGGAGAGACACGCATCTGTGATGCTGTTCTTGTGGATGTCGAACACAAACTGAGGGTTCTTGATCACGTTCACCCAGAACCTCAATGGCAAACTGCGGTCGAGGGTAGGAAATGGGTAGATGGTTAGAAAAAAGTCCTACTGATTTCAGAAATTTTACAATGAATGAAATGTTTAGGAGGTGCCACTCCTTACCAGTTGCTCTTCCAGGTATGCCGAACATCTGAATCTGTGATTTGGTGTTTGTCCGCCTGCTCGTCCAGGAAGTCAAACATGTATTTGATGGCGAGAGGGAGGGCACTGCCACGGTGAGCTGTGCTGAATATCGTCTCAAACAAATCATCAACGAATTTCTGTAAAGTACCCTGTGGAGAAAGAAGAAAACAGAAATGTTTCACCTGTGACTCTAAATGAATATATGACTGTCAAATGTCATTTTTTTCATATACGTTAATTTCATATACATTAATATTTAATCGGTGATTCTAAACTGGTTTTGCCCCAAAATCACGCTTTTGACTTGAAGTTGCTACCTAACAGCAAAATGACCTAAGTTATCACACAAAATGAAAATAAATTCTACTTAACATTAAATACTGGAATTGTTTACTGTGACCATTATTATTAAATATTAACATGGCAAACAGTAGGGTTTGACTGTTGAATTAATCAACAAAATATGGGAAAGGTTTTTCATTTCTGCTTCTAAAGCTCAATTTTAATTTTATTTTATTTACAATATTCTGGTTAGTTGCACTTTATTAAATACATTTATAATATGTTTTACCCACAAGCTTACACTGCGGTATTACAGAAATTTGACCGACAGAAAAAGCCTGAAAACCTAACGGTTTGAAGCTACTAGAACTTTCTCAGCTGTAAACCTATCCTATTGATCATAACGACTACTTGCATGAAATCTGTATTTGCAAAAACATACTAAAGGCCAAAAATCACTAAAGGGACTCGAGCAGCCAAACTGGAGATGTCAGTTTATTCATCATCTCTGAGACTGGGAGAACAGCAGTGGCTCTCAGATAATATGGATTGTGTTGATTAGGATGCTGGTGTGTGTGTGTGTGTGTGTGTGTGTATGAAACAGACAGGCACAGTCCATGAGGCTTCCCAGCATTCATTCTGTGCTCTGTCACCACGCACCATGAAGCACTCGATCCACAACAAATTACCTGTCTCCTGCTGTTCTCTTCCGCTCCAGCATTTCATTTATCTCTCGTTTTTTATTATGTATCAAAATTGACCACCCGAGAGACTTGTAAACATATTCTGATTTCATTTTTTTCCCTAGCCTAACAATTAGGAGGCAAAGCAATAAGCTAAAGAAACAAGAACAGAGGGAGGAAGACAGAAGAGTGGAAATTAGATAGCAGGAACATGATATTGTGTCCTAACCAGGTGCGATGTGACAAGAGTCAAGCAATTTCTCTGTCAACACTAAATGTGAATCTGTTACAATTACAGCCAATCAGAACATATTTGATGCTTAATTTGCAGGATTCTGGACCAATGGGATTCAATGCAGGCAGTTTTTCCCAGCACAGCAGTAAACAGAAATACAAGAAAACAAGGAAACTGAAATAAAAAACTGTCTGGTCTTTCATTGCTTATTGCATTTGGTTAGGATAAAAGCAAAACGTTGCAACATTTTCAAAACCTAAAGGTTCATCTCAGTTCTTAGGCATATCTTAAGATGCATTTTTGTCAATCACAAAAACGCAAGTGGACAATGCTAAATACAGGTGTAAAGAGAGTCTGAGAGGTTTTCAGCTTGTTCACTTCTGACCATTTCTGACCAATCAGGAAGGTGGACAAAAGAGACCGATTAAAACACCAGACGTTAATGGGAATGTGTCTCCTTCATCTACTCCCTCGTGATCGAATCGACCAAAATGCATCTTCATAGCAGGTTTAAGAGAGAAAACTTCATGCCAGCTCACCTTGGTGGCCAGCAGTCGCGTCAGGTAGATCTCTGACACCATCTTGCTCCCGCGATCGCCCTCACGTTGATCTGCGTGGTCGTGGTTTTTGACGAGGTGCCAGAGTTTGGTCCCGCTCTCTAGATCGGGCGTGATCATGGGCGTCCTGGACCGTAGACTGTCTGGGCTGCTGGCCGTCCTCAGCATACTCTCTGAAGAGAAACACTGAGTCAATCATCAACAAATTTTACAACACAGATGGCTCCATTTTTACATTTGCTAGGCCAAGAAATGACAATACTTGCCAAAAGAATTGTTCATGCTGATTAATGTTATAGTTCAACAAACTATCTAGTAAAAATTTATGTCTTTTATCACGTTCCTTATTTTGCTGCCATTTCATAAAAGCAATACACCCTGAAAGGCCATGCATTACAGTAATTTTACTTTAGTCAAGGGTGTTTTAGGTACTCGTGAAGCATTAAAATCACTGTAACGCATGGCCTCTCGAGGCTTATTGCTTTTATTTCATCATAATTTGGATGGTTCAGAGATCTCTGGTAGTATTGAACCCACAGATCTTCATAAATATAATATAAACCAAAAACCTAAACAGGAGGGTTGTAAATCAGGTCTGGCGGTCTCTTCTATCTGATGAGCAGTCGGCTGTTAGATACCCAGGAGTTACACATCAAAGATGAGAGCGGAGATGAGCGGAGCTCTGGCTAATGGATGGTTAAGCACAGTAATCTGTCTAAGGATAAGGCATTCTGGGTAAGGATCATTTCCTGTGGATGCCCTAAACTACAATGAATATACTGCATCTGCAGAATCCATCAAAAACTCCCTCAGGTTTATTCTATCCTTAAGTGGCAAGTGGGAGTGAAAGATAGAGTCCCGCGTCTGGAGTCTAGTTAATCAGTCACAGACTGGCAGGCCAGCGTGCTTGAAAGAAACAGCCACTGTAAGCTTAATTCGGCTCCTCGCAGTGCTTTTATATTACACCGCATAAAAAAGTCAAGGCTTAGAAAAACATAATAGTACAGAAGCAAATAAATAATAAATAAAGGAATAAATAAACCAGGGAATGAGCATTTTTAAGCTACACAGAGACCACAAGATAACGGAGATAAACACTAATGGCTGAAACTTATTTAATGCAAGAACATCAGCGCAGACGTTCAGGCGCCGAAATGTGTCTGAGCACGATTCGTAATGAAATACAAGTGTGTATTGCATCCATAGTGTTCTACGGTCAAGTTTCTAGTCCATGTAAACTAGAAATTCATTTTCATTCATGTACTGTAAATAATGTGGCATTTATAATTTTACTAAAGATGATTATTGTTTAAAGTAAATAATTTACATCAAATATATCCTGAAAAATTGATTATGATTTCCAACAAAAACAAAAAAACAAAGCATTGTTTTCAGCACTGATGATAAGAAATGCATCTTGACCACTAAATGAGCTTATTAAAATGATTTCAGGAGTACTGATGCTGAAAAATCTGCTTCATCATCACTACAGGAAAAAAAAAAAAAAAAATATTGCAATAGACAACAAGTCTTTTAAATTGAAATATTATTTCACAATATGACTGTTTCACAATATTTTTTATCAAATAAATGCAGCCCATAAAAAAAGCTACCATACCCCAAACAAAAAAAAAAAAAAAGAAAAAGTTGAATATTTTATTTCCTTCTGTATGCATCAGCATTATATCAGTCACCCTGCTTCTATAAAAAACTGATATCAGCCAAAGAAAACCTCTTTGGTCAATCGCTGACCAAATATTTGCCTTTGTGTATATGCAGATGTAAGCTTCTATATTTTTCTGAGTATGATTCTGGTCAAACAGGCCGTTCATGCCTGCATGGTACTACTGTAGCAACACGCAAGTGTTCGTATATCATTTCTCTATGTGACACAAATCACATATAATGCTCAGCTCAGGATAATAAAGGATGACACGAATATATAAAAATACCCTCTGAGCAGTCTGAAATAAGACTTCCTCAGTTCTCTCCCATGGCCTGTGAATGCATCGTTCATTATTAATGGTACCAGTGTCAAACTTCATTACGGAGGCCCAGGGAGATGCGTATCTCCATGTCCATTCTGGAGGCTGGGGAGGAGCGTTCCTTCGGGTATTGAAGATATGAATTCACTTCCTGAGCCTGCTGGTGTGTGAAAGGACTTGGAATAATGTTCAAAGATATAATCACAAACTTACATATCCAGAAAAAAAAATAAAAATCATGAAATGACCAATGATGATAAACATCAGCATCAACTCTGACACCACAGTGACGGTGCTAACTGCTGCCGTTTCTATGGCAATGGGTGAAACACGACTTGAACAACAACACGAATGTGTGTCCAGTGTTTGAGCACTCAGAGAATTATCTGAGACATGAAGCCCCCTCTCAAAGGGAAATATAATGGACGTCTGCCATGAGAGAGCCATGGCTTGAGTGCATGTAATTCTGCGGCAATCACCGATACTCGCTTCTGAGGAGGACAGACAACATTAAACAGCGTTTTCTCTCTGATCCCCTCCCCTTTTTTTGGGTTGAGGAACAAAACACTTCAGCTCTGTGCTATCATCACCTCTCACCGCACAAAAACACTAAGTGCTCAGAAAACAAAACAATATCATCACAAAGAACAGCAAAAGAAAAAAAACATTACGTTTGACAGCTTTTTGAAATCGAGACACGGAGACATGATACTAGCTAGAGTCCTCATTGAAACGTAGTGGGCTCTGGGAGCAATATAGACAAGTCTTTTGGTTTCATATGATCTCACTCTTCTGATTAAATTCTCTAAGGAGATTTGAACGTTCGGAGGAGAAAATCACAACAAGAATGAGACGGAGTTCTTACCGTATCTGCTGAGGGACTTGGTGAAGGTGGATGAGTTTGAGATGTTGTATGCAGAGTTTTGCTTTGGCACCAGGGCGATAACAGACCCATCTGTTACCTGAGGACAGTGAGCAGCACAACATTACTGCAACATACTCAGAAAAACTCAAATCACAGAGACATTGGCAGGCTATACTCTGCAAATCATATATATATATTATGCCACAATACTCACACAGATCAACCTGTATGTTGTGTATCAAATGTTTCTGATAATTAAGCACCAAATAAGCATATTATAATTATTTTTTAAAGATCAAGTGATGTTGAAAACTGGAGTACATGGCTGCAAAAAATTCATCTTTGCAGTCAAAGGAATAAACTATCTATCTAAATAAAAATAAAGTTATTATAAATTTCAATAATATTTAATAATATTACTTGTTTTACTGCATTTTTCAGAAAATAAATGCAGCCAGGGTGACCATAAGAGACTTTACAAAAAAAATAAATAATAATAATTAAATATATATATAATATATATAATTTTTTTTTTTTTTTGTAAAGTCTCTTATGGTCACCCTGGCTGCATTTATTTTCTGAAAAATGCAGTAAAACAAGTAATATTATTAAATATAATAAAACACTAAGATTTGAATTTGGCTTTAGGAATAAATTAGGGTATATTCAAATAGAAAACCATTATTTTAATTTGCAATAATATTTCACAATATTAATGTTTTTCTTGTATTTCTAATCAAATAAAAGCTGATGAGCAGAAGAAACTTCTTAAAAAAAAAAAAAAAAAAAAACAACCTTACGCATTACACAAAAACATTACTGATCCCCGATTTATAATTTCCAAGGTTTTAACCTAATCTGGTATTCTCTGTATATTACACCTTTTATTTTCTTTATTAAGGCAGTTTCCATGGTAACAGCTCAGGTGTGGACAGTAACCGTACCTGATAGTGTGCAAGTGTGTTCAGGCGTTTCCAGTCATTATCAATCTTAGTAGTGACATCCTCATCCTGCAGAATGATCCTCGCCAGTCGCCCCTGCCGCCACTCTGCAACACAAAACAAGTTGAGTATGGGGTGTCAATAAGAGTGGGGTGATGTTTCATGTTTAAGAACACAGCAATTACTTATTTATAAATCAATTTTTCAATTGAGGATGTCCCCAAATGCCTCTCAAAGCAAGTTTTGTCATATTTAGCTAATTTTTGGGAACAATTTTGTGCTCTAGCTACAGTATGTGTACAAAACACACATGACTCCCACAACAAGGACAAAAGGCTTTTCTCCTTTTCTCCTATTTAGAAAGGCTACATTTATAACACATGACCTTGTGCAGACCTTGTCCGAATAACCCTGTGCAGAGTGAAGTCACTTTCCCTAGTTGAACAGATACAAAAGCATGCGCTTGCTGTTACCAGAGTTGAGAAATATAACTAGGAAGCCAGAGTCCGGGTCAGATCTAAATGACAGATCTGATCAAGATCATGAGAATGACTATTCTAAGCCTCTTACAAGCAAACCGTTCCAATAAACCACTTCCCTGTTTATTTGTAGCAGGAGAAGTCGCAGTTTCTTATTTCGAAACAGGCTCTGAAAGACAGCTGCCAAGGAGCAGAGCAAAGCCAGATGAGATCTGCAGCTGATAGCATCACTCAGTCTGAGCCAGATGACAATCGTGTTGGGAACTGCTCGAGCTAATGGGATCTTGCTGTGGATGATATGGTTCAGTGTCTATTTCCCTGGTGCCCACAATGGTGACATCAGCATCCATTTATATCAAGCTGCTGATAAGCTGAACATTTGTATCAGATTACAGTACCTTCTTTGAACAGAGGCATTTGATTACAAGGATGTGCAAAAGGGACGTTAATAATTTAGTTTAATCATTTAATTAAGTTGACCAATTGTCAATTTATTTAAGTGACGTGACATACAGTCAAGTATGGTGACCGATACTCAGAATTCATGCTATGCATTTAACCCATCCAAAGTGCACAATCACACACACACACACACCATGAACACACACACACATGGAGCAGTGGGCAGCCATTTATGCTGCGGCACACGGGGAGCAGTTGGGGATTTGGTGCCTTGCTCAAGGGCACTTTAGTCGTAGTATTGCCAGCCCCAGACTCAGACCCACAACCTTAGGGTTAGGAGTCAAACTCTTACCACTAAGCCACGACTTACCCACAAAGTTTAGGTAATGTCCATATAATATTTGGACTTTTCCACATGCATTTTGTTGCATTAGAGTCAGTGATTAAATGATTAATTGACCATTAATTTTAAATGACAATCAACTATGAAACTTCCTGAAAAATGACTTGTGTAATATTTCATTGATGTAACCATCTTGAAGAATAACTGCTCTGCCATCCATTCATCTACAGGGGTTTTCACATTGTGTTTAACCCTTGGTAAGGCCACTCTTTGTCCTGGGTTATGCAACATTTTACTTGTGTAATTTTGAAAAGAGGTTAGCATCACTTTTAACCCCATGTTTTAAAACCTTCACAAAATGCAGAAGCAAAGGTACACACTATACAGTGTGAAATGATGCAGTGCTAGAATGTCACAGCAAATTATTAATCAACAGAAAACCAATCATAAACTGCCTCATTCAATTCTCATGTGTTTTTTTCATAGAAACCTTCACTTTAACATAACAGGCAGTTATTAAAACAGGTCATTTGCCAATCAATCTTATTGACCTCATAAATATGCAAATAGGAACATTAACCCAAGGTTTCCAAATGTAGAGTATGAACCCAACTGCCCAGCATTAATTACAAATACAGGGCAAAGAATAAATAGTGTGCACCTTGAAACAAGTTAAGCCAGGATTATGCTATCCAGGGTTTAGAATAACACTACATTAACAATTTCAAGTGTGAGAAGCCATTTTCCTCCCTCCGTCGTTCTCAAGAGTTCTTACCCAGGTCCATGTCTCCTGCTTTTGGTCTCTGTGAGTATGGGCTTCCTTTATACACAGCATCCAGAAGCTTCTCTTTCACCTGGGTAATTGTGTCACAGTTCAGGCATTTCACCGTCACCTCCGGGCCATTCTCGTTCTCGGGGTTCACACAATGAAGTGTCTAAAAGGAGACAAGATAAATCAGTCTGAGCAATTTATTATTAGCATCTAGTTTGAACAGTTCGAGATTCAAGATTCAAGATTTTTATTTGTCACATGGTTATAGGGAGAGCATATGACCACCTAATAGAGTAAAGATCAATCTATTAAATTATTGAATACTTATTAATTATTATTTGAAACTATCAGCAGGGAGTATAAATAACACTCTTTACATAAAGCACATGGCGAATTGACTAGTTTCAATAGGGTTTAGTGTTAGCCTGTTGCTAAGCTAACAACATTACATGTTGACTTTTTCTTCTATAATAATATGCATGATTTGTGTGCATGAATTATGCATGAGACTATTCAAGTAACTTTATGTTTAATCTCTATTTGAATGAAAATTAAAAAATATATATGCTTGTGCTGTGCACTTGCACTGACCAGAGTCTTGTAGTCAATCTGTTGCCGGATGAGTTTGTCCTCACTGAGGGAGTATCTTGCCTCTCCGGTGATGGCGTCTATAGGGCCTTTTTCCATTTGCTGTTTCATAGCACAGTACAGCATGAAGAGAGGTTCACCAGCACACTCCTGTAGAGAGAGAAAGAGTGTCAGAAACAACAACAGTGTGTAAGGACTCCATGATGTCATGAATACATGCACTGTAAAAAGTGGAAGACAAAGCAAAAAGATGACGCAATCAATAGCCCTGCTTTCCTTTCATAGTAACACGCGGACATAAAATGCATTTCAGGTATGTATATTGAGCAAAACTTGATTACTGATAAACTGTCACTTCAGATGTGAAAAACAAGCAGCTATAATGGTGCACCGCTTTGAAATAATCACAAGGACTTGCCAATCAATACAACCATTAGCCTCACACCCTCAAAATGCCCCTCTCGAAAAAGACAAACAGTTTAAATGCAGGGGAGGAAGAGAGAGATAGATGGAGGTTAACGATTGGGAGGAAGCACTTAAACCCCTTTGTGAAACAAACGGATAGGTGTGGAGAAAAAGAGAGGGAGAGAGAGAGAGAGAGCGAGAGAAAGAGGGATGGCTGGGGTGTGGACTAGGCTGTTTTCTGCATTAGCATTAACATCTTTCACTGACTAACAAACAACTTTCTGTTTTTCAGTTTCTTATTTCTTCAGATTTATGTTTCTGTTTGATCCAGGTGTCTATTAGCAGTTAACTAGCCTCATGTAGTCTGACTTACGGTTACTATTATGACTTACTACTATACTATTATGACTAATTCTGGACAATTAGCATCCACTCAGAGAGGAAGATTTGATCTGACTGACATGTAAAGATACCAAATAAAGCTAAAAACTCAATAAAGCATAAATAAAATATTAATGAAAGACTAAAAACTTTTAAAATGAGACATTTTTTTTTAAATCAGTGAATACGTTTGCTTCACCCTAGTTTCTGAGCTACAATGAACTGCAATGTTTTTGAGACATAAACTAGCAGTCTTCACTGTAGCTTCAGGTTTTGTATTGTATGTGAATTAGCTTGCTAGCTTTTGCCTCAGAAAATAGTGACTAGCAAGTTTATTTATTGTTGCTTCAGATAGCAGATAGAGTTTCACATAATCACACAAAATCTGAAACTATATCAAATAAATATGCAAATCGCTAGTTTCTAAGGAAGAGAGACTACACATAATCTGAAGAATTGTACTGAAACAGAAACTTCTTTTTGCAGCCTTAGATTTTTTTGTGGTATGAAAAGCTTGCTAATCGCTAGTTTTTGATTCAAACTACAAGCTACAAAGGATCCAAAGCTACAGTCTGAAGCTACAATGAATTGTAATGAGTTTCTGAGAGAGAAACTAGCAATTAGCAATCTTCTTCACTGTAGCCTCAGATTTTGTGTGGTATTTTGTGCATAAGATAAGCTTTCAAATCGCTAGTTTCTGCTTCAGTTATTCATTGTAGCTTCAAATTTTCAAGTCGAAATCTGAGATAATTTCAGAAGATTGATCAGGTTCTAATGCAGGAATCTTGTAAGCCATAAAAATTACAGTGAGGAGTCACATGCGAGACGTATTAGGCTCATACCCCTCCTCAGCCAACCCCCGACCGCACTGACTATGACTGGCGCGGTGAAACGAGGAAACCCACCATCTCCCTCCGCCTTACACATACCCACATGAAACAGTTTCTTCTGGTTTCCTCCATCACTTCGTCCTGTTTTACTCCACCCACCCTCCTACCATATGCGGTTAACGTCTCGTTAGCATCTGCGCTAATTAAGCAGACAGCTGCTAACGAGTGGGATCGCGAATACATCACTCTTAGAGACCCCCACTGCAGCGCACGCGGCCGAGAGACCAGACCTCATCCCACGCTTCAGCTTCATTAAAGAAAGAGACAGATAGAGAGTGAGAGAGCGCAGACAACATAGCCAGACCTCACCCACCCATAGGGCTAATGAACAGTAGCAGGAAAATATCCTGTTGAAATATAGAGCTAGCAGATCAAATATTCCGCACTACAGCCTTGAGCAGACTTGTTGACACTGTGGCCAGAATGTTGATAAAAAAAATATATTTCTGGGAAGGTTTGATTCAACTGTGCTGTCTGAGCCGTGTCTTCATATGTGGTATCACAAGCTGTGTGTTGGTGACAACAGCTTGTCAGTTCCACTAACTCATGCCACAATCCCATCGTCTAAAACAGCACTGCTTTTCCTAATGCTAATTAGCCATCTCAAACTGCCTGCTTCTGAACTTCTGTCAGTTAGCAGAGGAGTCAAACGAGGCCTCTAAACAGTCAAAGCTTGAAACAGACTTCAAACTAGCAAATCGGAATTGGGCTATTTGTTCTGAAAGTATGAGTTCACCCCAACCCCCCCCCCCCCCCCCCCCCCCCCCCCCAAATACAAAACCCCTCATGTCATTCTAAATCTGTTGAAATTCCATAGTTCACAAAAGATTTCAGGCAAAATGTTCTTGCTGTCCTACCATGTATGTAATTTTTTAGCCATACTATTATTGCCTTAAGTGAGACTTGATTTCCTCACTCACATGCAATCATGTATCTTTATATCAGGGGTTCTCAACTCTGACCCTCGAGGTCCACACACATGAACACAACCGAACAAGTTAAACAAGGTCTTCAGGACCATTAGAAAGTTACAGGTAGTTGAGTTTGTTCAAAGTTGGCACTCAACTCTGCAGGAAATTGGACATTAAGAACCCCTGATATATATATATATATATATATATATATATATATATATATATATATATATATATATATATGTGTTAATAAATTTATTAAAAATTTAAAATGTAATTTTTTTCTGGCGATGCGATCATTGCTCCAGTCTTCAGTGTCACATGATCAGAAATCATTGTTATATGTGAATTTGCTGCATAATTGTTATTGGTTTACACTTAATAATAATGGTTCTTATTATTATCAATGTTAAAAACTGTTTTTGCTGTTTTGTGGAAACATTCAGGTTTCTTTATATAGAACAGAAAGTTCAAAAGAAGAGCATTTGAAAAATAAATCTTTTGTGACATTATAAATGTTTTTACAATCGAATTTGAGAAATTGTATGCATATTTACTGAAGAAAAAAATAATTAATTTTAAACACACACAACATGGTATATGATGGTTTCTACATAAATATTAAGCAGCTGTTAACTGTTTGAAACATGGATAATAATAAGAAATGTTTCTCGAGCAGCAAGCATATTAGAATGTTTTCTGAAGGATCATGTGACACTGAAGACTGGAGTAATGATGCTGAAAATTCAGGAATAAATTACCTTTTAAAATATATTACAATAGAAAACAGTTATTTTAAATTTTAATATTATTTCACAATAATAATGTTTTGCTGTATTTTGAGCACATAAATGCATCCTTGGTAAACATAAGAGACTCTTTAAAAAACACTTTTTTAATTAGTATTTGAACAAATAATGACAACTTAAATTTTTGGCAAACTATTCCTTTACAAGCAACTACATTCAATTTAGTCAAATAATGCAAAACCACGTTCAATTTGTGTGTTAAATTAATCTCTACGAAGTGAAAGTATTCTGGACTCCTGTTTCCTGTTGATTAAAATTCTTCCATTGCATGCTGAGCCCTGCATGATCAAACTAATAAAACTAGAAAGCTGCAAATGCGAGAGGCAGAGAGATACAGAGAGACAGACAGGGGAGGACTGACATCCTGCAGCTCAATCACGCTCTGTGAGTGGCATCATGGAGTGATGCAGGATGGAGGGGGAGATATAAAAGGAGACGAAGCTAAGAGCTGATGGAGAGTAGGATGCAGAGGTGCCTGAAGGGATGACCTCTGACCTGCCGACCACTGACAGACAGCTTCTGTCTCATTATTTGTCACATCATGTTGGACCGAGTTGTTGAAAGGCCCTCTAGTCACTATGTTCTTGCAAAATAGAGGCAAGTTCATTTTTGTGCTTTTGTATGTGTGTTTGGGTGCATTTTTGGCTGAGTAATTAGACACTTTACACAAAAATAATTTACCCACCCCTCATGTTGTTTAAAACATGTAAGAGTTTCTTCTGCACACAAAAAAAAAACAATATTTTGGGATAAAAAGTTTCAAATGTTAATGTCCATATAACTGTCGAAGGGGTCTAAAAAGTCGAAGGGGTCTAAAACAACACTGTTAACTTTAATTGTATGGACAATATCATAATGTGTGCTTCACAGAAGCAAATCATACAGATGTGAGTCAGTAAATAATGAGAGAACTTTCTATTTTTGAGTTAAATATCTTTTAAAAAAAATAAATATGGATTCAGAGAGTGATTCAAACTGATTTTTTTTTGATTTTGTGAATCAAACTGTGAAAACTCACAACTCAAACAAACATTATTCAGAAGTTTGGCGTCAATAAGATTTTTTCTATGCTCAACCAAGGCTGCATTTTTTTGATCAAAAATACAGTAAAAGCAGTAATATTGTGAAATAGAAATAGAACAGGTTTCTATTTTAATATATTTTAAAACTAAAGGTATTCCTGTTATGCAAAGCTGAAATTTCAACATCATTCCTTCAGTGTCCCATGATCCTTCAGAAATCATTCTTATATACTGAATTGCTGCTCAAGAAACATTTCATATTATCATCACTGTACAATACTGTACACACTTACTTTTAAGAACTTGTACAGAAGAAAAGTGAACCAGTTTGTAAGCATCTTCTCAGCAACAGACTCCGTCCTTAAAAAGAGAAAGGAAAAGTTAGAGTGAGAGAAATATGAATCAAAATTCATACAACACAAATGAAATCCAAAAGTGTATTTAAGCTTTCAACAAACTCCTTCTAATGAAAAACTACACTTTTTTTCCCCCAAAACAAACTACCAATCTTCATAAAGCCCAGACAATTACAGTAATTGGGCAACATCTTCCCTCAATGGCCAACCTGTCGCCTGCCGAAGACCCCCAAAAGCTTCCCCGGAACAGAAGTAATTAAAGCAAGCCTTAATTAATGGACTTCAAAAGCTCCTAATTCATCCGTAGCTGGCAAACGAGAGCGAAAGCTCGTGTGAGCTGCTAACTGCAGCTCGTTCCTCCCTCAGGCCCACCAGGAGCCTTTTCTGCTGTTCAATAATGCATTCACACAGACTTACCAACTCCCATTACTTCCTTACATAAGGGCCAATTATTAAATTATATGCTTATTAATAAAACGGTGAAGAGGAGATAAGGTGAACATAGTGGGACAACAGGTATTTCATGAGGGGGAAGTGTCCCGAATAGCTCATTAGTGTACTTCAGTAAGTGCACTAGATCGGGGTTAACAGTTGGGTGAGATGGAGTGTACTGACTTACATGAACTTTTGAGAGTTGTGGAGAAATTTGGAGGTGGTATATCAGAGCTGGGATTTTTGTGGCATTGTAAGTCTACTGTTAGTTGTGATTTAGTTTACATCATTTCTACCCCCTCAATGACCCTTTGAAACAGGCTGTTTTTGTGACTGTAGCTTTAAGAGATCTGTAATGAAACAACTTCGGATTTTGGTGGCTAAAGGCCAGTCACATAAAAGAAGGTAACTATATGTTACTATATGACTGTTATAATTCTGTAAGAACAGTGAATTTCTGCAACTATAACAATAACAGAGGAATTATATAGTTAGAATCACTTTCAAAATTTGTTTTTAGCTGATTGACAGTCAATCAGAATCTGTTCTGCTCGAAAGCATTTGAGGCAGTGTGTGCTTAAGATAAACAGGACATTATCATGCACTGGTGTGGATTGCTGATATAGTTATCAGTCTTTGTTGTGAACAGTCCTTAACTCTGTATATCAGTGCAACTCTGTGTGTGTCTTCTCCCACCTCCTGAGCAGCAGTTTAGGGTGATTCTTGCTCTCCAGGTTCTTGTCGATGAGGTCAGAGAGCAGCTGTTTGAGGACTCCTGTAGCGTACTCCATCTCTCCCTGTAGAGCTGTCATGATGAGTGATGCCACATTGCCACGGTCACGCATGGAGAAGGAGCGCTGAGCTTCCAGCGAGCGGATGAATGTCAGCAGGAAGTGCTTCTTGGTGAGGAGTTGACCAAACAGAGTCAAGGCCTTCTCGACATTAGCCTGCACCTGTGGGAAAACACACACAGCAACTCATTATACACCGAGGAATAGAATACAACAGCTATGTTGTGTTTTAATTAACAGATTAATAATAATAATAAAAAAGAATCTATCAACTCTAGTGTGATTTATTTTTTATTTTTAATTTAACATGATTCTTTTAAAAACGTTTTTTAAGAAAATTCTATCACATCTATGGTAAAATAGTTAAAATCTACATTGTTGCCCTAAACTGATCCATTTATATCACTATTAATTAACCCAATTTTATGATTGACACAAATTAGTTCTATTTGTGTTTCATGCTGGAGGTCCATTGTGTGACTGGTTTAAGGTCCTGATACAATAACACTGGCTAAATAAATGGCATGAATTTTGGGAGCAGGACAATCCTTTTTAACCGGCCAATAGCATTTTTTTTTTGATTATTTAAGATTAATTTTATTATTTAAAAATGAAAAGTGATCAGTTTGTTCATAGCAAGACTAGGGACATTTTTAAAATAAAGTAAGGTCAATTTCATATTTATGTTGCTTTTAATATTTCTGATTGACGCATTATTCCTTTCTGAAAAACAATTTCGAAGCCCTTTAGTAAACTAAAAAGCATTCCGGCAGAAGTCCACATGAGGGACATGCAGCTCTCTGATTGACATCAAAGGGAATCCAAGATGCTAGCAGCTCAAAACACAACAGAAGGAAATGCAGAGTGATGGCGAGGAAGGACAGAAAGAGAAAGAGTACAGCAGGAAGCAGACATGACCATGGAGTCCAGGACCAAGAGCTGGTGATGTGTCCTTCCATGAGCTGCAACTGTCAATTTCTTGAAGCCACATATTTATACTAACAAAACAAAAGCAACATCTTACATGTGTCCTAACTAACCATGACAAGCTACTGGACTTTGTCGTTCGTTTGGTTTCCACAGCAGCGTCTACTGAATAGCCCCGCCCACAGTGAAATCTCATTGGTGCAAAATTCTGCTCCACATGTACAACCTGGCTGTAATTATCTCACATTGTTGTTGGATAGTTTTCATGGCTAGTTAGGACAAAGTGCTACAATTCAAAGAAATTATTAAAAACAAAAACCAACAAATAAAATCTCCAAGCGAGAATCAGACTTCAAGGCAAACCGGCGTCTATTATTGTCCCCTTCAGCACCTTATGTACCATGTAACCTGACAAAGACCTTTTTTTCCCGACAACACAGACTAATAAAGTGCCTCAAATCTTCTCTGCTGAGCCGAATGAAATTTGCAGCCTCTCGGGGAGGCCGATAGTAATGTAGGTTGCTTTGGGGCGAGAAGCTACACAGAGCAATAAGGGCCTGAGCCGTGCGCATAGGCACTTGATTACGCCGGGGACTCGGGGGCAAATACAGTGAAAACAAACCCCAGATGAAATAATAAACATACAATCCCTCCGCAAGCCAACAGCATGACCTGCAGTATGCAGGCCGGTGGACACAGCATGTCAGAGTTTTTAATTGCACTGACCAGTGCATTTTGAGGTTTCGTGATTGCTTTCGTTTAGTTGCGTTGTTTTCTTTAGCTCGTGCTATTACGTGTCACTGATTAGTGTCTGGCTTTAATGTACAAGAGGTCACAATCTGTAATGCATTGAACTTATAAACTCCAAATTGTAGGTTGGAACTTTATTCTTTCACTCCTGAGAGAGTCACCAACCCCATTTATCAGAAGCAAGTGATGTCAAAAACATTGGTAACCGAATTTACAATATACATTATGACCTTTCAAGAGTGCTGATCAGGCGTCTACGGCACAAATGTAGTTTATACAATCTCAGCACTATGTTGCTGTTTCTTGTATTAGTAGTCGTCTGCTGTTTTTTGATTGCATTGTTAGTTCTGCTCTAGGGTTACCATGGTGATGGCGATGTACTGACCCGTACCTCCATCTCCTTGAGCACCGGGTGGTCCTCAATGCCAGGGAAAAGCACCCTCATGGCATAGGTTCGGTAGTCCAGGAATGGGATGCCAGCTCCATCCAGCTCTTGGGTCAGTTCATGGATGTCAGTTTGGAGTTCGGCAAAAGCTGTGAGGAGAAAAGCACTGGTAAGGAGAGTTTAAACAATATCTGACCAATTAGAGCACTTCTAATAAAAAAAAGTTGCCTGATTTTTCCAGTTGCATGTAATGACTGGACAATGACTTTTTTTTTTTTTAAAGAATTATGTATATATGTTTATATGTATATATATGTATATATGTATGTATATATATATATATATATATATATATATATATATATATATATATATATATATATATATATATATATATATATATATATATATACACACACATACACATATATAATTTTACAAAAACATTAGATTAAAATAAAATTTAATTAAGGTTTTATAAAAATTTATAGAATTTTTTCATTTACATTTAATCATTTTGCAGACGCGTTTATACAAAGCGACTTACAATTGGGGGATACATAAAGCAATTCTTCTTAAAGAGGCAGGAAGTGCTTGTAATACGAAGTTTTATATATATATATATATATATATATATATAAAAATATATATAAGAGAGAGAGAGAGAGAGAGAGGGAGAGAGAGAGAGAGAGAGAGAGAGAGAGAGAGAGAATTATTAAGGAAAGAAAATAGAATCAGAGTCACATTAACATGCTGTTTCAAAAAATAATAATAAATAGGTATTTAAATAATATGAATGAAGTAATTAATGAATTTACAGTTATGTAAGCTATTTACAACCAGCTACTAGGTCTTTATAAGCAACTCAAATATTTCCGTGTAGTTTTGCAGTGTAGATAAAGATAAAAAAAAATTGATCAGGGTGCATTTACAGTATAGTATACACTTGTGTGCATAATAAAATTTCTCATAATAGAAGTTTGATTTGCTTCAAGCCTTCCCTAAGTATGAATAAAAAATTACTTTAAATAAAGTGGTTGATTGGGAACTCATGAAAACCTGGTCACTGAGAGCCTTTTACGATAATAGGTACTTGCTGGGTAAACAGAAGCAATGCTAAGTCTGTCAATCTGTTTGTTTATCTGGTTTATGACTAATTTGGTTTTGCCATTCAAAAAGAGCGGGAGGGAAGAGACGTAAGAGACACAAAGTTCACGGGAAAAGAAAGTCAATTAATTGCATGAGTGGGTAATTAATAAAGGAGCGGAGCTTTTCATGCATAATTTCCTCCAGCTGTTGTTCCTCCTCATTGTCCGCTGGGATATGAATACTGAAACAAGAAGCTCCTACTCTAAATGAGGGTTTTTCATCTTAAAAATACTACACAAATATTATTCAAGATGAGCTGCCCAACAGGATTTCCAGTCTCCCGGCGAAAGTGAAAGGCATAAAGAGCTTTTAATTCAATGGTTCTTTCTGGTCAAAGTGCACTTGAAAGGCCTAACAAAGATTTCCAACATGAGGGATGGCCTTGTAATTCAATTTCACTTTATTACTTGGAGAGGCCCATATATTGTAAAGCACGAGGGGGCATTACAGACAACTTAAATGCGAAATTTTAAAGGCTTCCTGTTGTAGTGGTCAAAACATTACGCCTCTCAGGAAGCAGTAGCAGCAGCACTAGCACTGCCAAAGTCAGCCAGCAAAATATTTCCTTTAGCTTGAAAGGTTTCGTACACTGCTGATTATGCGTTTCTTTCTAAAATTGTTTCTTTAGTTGTGAAAGCACTCAAAGTGAAACAATTCCAATTACCATGATGTCCACACAAGCTTGCGCATACATTTCTCGGCAAATGTAAAACAGAGAAGCGAAGCTGATATCCCCACTGAGCATTCCCTGTATCTAAACCAGAGCTGGATAGCTCGCTAATTAGCCATTAGCCATTGTTTGTTTGTACTACTGTGCTCTCTGATGGGCTGCATCATGGCTCAGTAAGTGTCTGTACATGGTGAATCGCATGCCCCTGCACGGCTCGCTGGTCCACACCCCATGACCGTGCACATGCAGCGCCATCTCGACTCTAGCTATATAGCCAAACTAGAGGGCTAAGCGGTTTAGAGAGGTGGGATCGCATTTATACATTTGGGTAAATCTCATGATAAACGGCAAGAATAGGATATGCATATACACACATATATACACAGTGCTGCTTAAACATTTGTGAACCCTTTACAATGTCCTATGTTTCTGCATAAATATGACCCAATTCATCATCAGTCCTGAAAGTGGACAAAGACAACCCAATCAAACAAATGAGACATAAATGATACATATTTATTAATTAAGAAAAATTACCGTGTTACATTTCTGTGGGATACAAAAAGTGTGTGAATCTCTATGATCAGCTGTTAATTTGAGGGTGAAATAAGAGTGGAATGACTATCACGTGTCATTGCCTGCCCCGTATTATTTAGTGAACAGGGATCTATGAAAGTCTGATCATGTTTGCGGAAGTGAATCATGGCACGAACAAAGGAGATCTCTGAGGGCCTCAGAAAAAGAGTTGTTGTTGCTCATCAGGCTGGAAAAAGGTTACGAAACTATCTCTAAAGAGTTTGGACTCCACAAATCCACAGTCAGACAGATTGTGTAGAAATGGAGAAGATTCAAGGCCACTGTTACCCTCCCCATAAGCGGTCGACCAACAAAGATCACTCCAAAAGCAAGACTTTTAATAGTCTGTGAGGTTGCAAAGGAACCCAGGGTAACTTCTAGGCAACTAAAGGCCTTTCTCACATTGGCTAATGTTAATGTTCATGGTGTGCATGACAGAGTTGTAAGAATTAAGCCACTGATCTCCAAGAAGAGAATCACTGCCTGTCTGCAGCTTGCCAAAGATCATGCTGACAAATCAGAGAACTATTGGAGAAATGTTTTGTGGACAGATGTTTTGGTTTATATGAAAAGTGTTCTGTTTGGAGAAAAGAACACACTGCGTTCTAGCATAAGAACCTCATCCCATCTGCGAAACATGGTGGTAGTATCGTGGTTTGGGCCTGTTTTGCTACACCTGGGCCAGGATGACTTACCACCATCGATGGAACAATGAATTCTGAATTATACCTGCAAATTCTAAAGTAAAATGTCAGGAGATCTGTCGAAGAACTGAGTCTCAAGAGAAACTGGGCCATGCAGTAAGACAACAACCCAAAGCACACAAGTCATCTTACCAAAGGATGGTTAAAGAAGGTCAAAGTTAATGTTTTGGAATGGCAAAGTCAGACTCTGGACCTTAATTCAACTGAAATGTTGTGGAAGGAGCTGAAGCAAGCATTTCATAGGAGGAAACCCATATCATCACAGAGTTGAAGTAGTTCTGTACTGCGGAATGAGCTAAAACTAATACATGATCAGCAGTTACAGGAAACTTTACCTGCAGTTACTGCTGCAAAACTGGGTCACACCAGATACTTTAAGCAACTTTTGCTTTTGAACCGCACAGATATGTAACAATGGATATTTTTTCTCAATATATAAATGACAAAGAAAATATTTTTGTCTCATTTGTTTGATTGGGTTCTCTTTGTCTACTTTCAGGACTAAAAATCAATCAATTAATTTATCCATCCATCCATTCATCCATCCATCTATCTCTTGTGATTTTGGTCTAATGTGACATTCCTTGATGTGATTTTTTGAGATTGACTCTTTTGTAGCCCATTATTTTTCAATGGTCCTACAAAAACTTGTACTGCGCTGATCATTTTCATTGCTCTAATGCAGTAATTTCGTAAAATATACAGGGGGAAAAAAACCCCGATGTAACTGTCATGTATTTTATAACACAATTTTACTATTAAAATATTTTATAAAATCTAATAAAACTAACTTTTCTTTATCCAAACTTTTATTTGCCATTTCTTGACAGGTTTTGTAAGATTCACCCTTTTGCAGCCCATTATCTGACCCTGTTGGGACAGACTACGGGTTTGAGAGCTTTGGGTCATTACCAAGCAAATCCACTTCCAGCCCAAACAAGAAATAGCCAAGCTAAGGTCAAAAATATTTCGCAGAGGTTGTAAATAATGTCAGCGCATATGATCCAAATAAAATATTGATGTGCAGATTGAATGGCATTGCGATAACAAACTGTTCAGGTTGTCCACTAATGAAGGCAGTCGGCCAATCAGTGATAAATCAGGGCTAAAGAACATGACAGCTAATCAATCTCTACCAGTTCCTTCATTCATTTGGCAAGTAGTAAGTTTCCTTCATCATTCTCCCTATGCCATTCAGCCATCTCCCCCTTTCCAGTGAAAAAGACTGTTTGTTAGCTAGCTAGCTATTCGTTTTCATCCTCCTGACAGGGCTATGACCAGAGGGCCGACAGCCCTAAGATAATGGCCAATTAGACCCAGTGCATCTCTACGAGACCAAGTAGAGGCACTGGAAACCTTTAAGGCATATGGAAACTGCATTTCAAACTGGGCAGAAGACGGAATGCCATAACAGTGCAGCCCACTAACACCAACCTGTTACCAAGACATTTCTAACAACCATAACGATGTCACCATGGCGACAAGAAAACGGAAATACGTTAATGTGGAGCCTGAGAGTACACCGGCAGGTTTCACTTCAACAGCCATTTAAATTCTATATCAAATTCACTTTCTGTAATGGGGATGTTTATCTCAGAATGTGCCTTTTTGTATAAAACAGAATTTATAAATAAACTGAGAAGGTGTAAACAGTTATGTGTTACAAATTGATTAATACATTTATTAGGGTGTACTAGTAAATAAAAAATAAAATAAAAAACTATATATATATATATATATATATATATATATATATATATATATATATATATATATATATATATATATATATATATATATATATATATATATATATATATATATATATATATATATGAAATGCTATGTGACATTTTGTTTACAAGCTTTTATTGCCATCTTACAGCGGTTGAAATGCTGATTGAGTGATTACATGATGTTCATTCATGTTTATTTCATTTGAATGTTTATTGTTAGAATTTCCTGAAAAAAGGTGATAGTTAGAATGATGAGATTTTGTTTCTTGTCAAAAATAACAATATATAAAACTGGAAGTTTCCAATGAGGTATTTTTTTTATTTAAAATGTATATATGATTGCATTTTATATACTTTATGAATACATGTGAATATTGTATCTATCTATCCATCCATATATATATATATATATATATTTTTTTTTTTAATCCTGTCAAACGTGCACAAACTGACAGTCACCACCATAAGCATCTACTACATATTGTAGAAACATAATTTTCTGTAAAGTTCCTTTGTAACAATTTGTATTGTAAAAAGCGCTATACAAATAAACTTAATTAACCAATAGGTGCAAGCACTAAATGATATATGACTTACTAATAATTCATCTCACCTTCTTTGCACTCCAGAGCGACTCTAGACTCCAGGTTGTCCATTTGCAGCTGGAGTCGTTTGAGGGTGCGGTCTGCATCCCGGGACTTGCGCTTGTAGGCGATGAGCACAGCGATGATGACCAGCAGCAGGAGGCCTCCACCTCCTCCGATCCCGATGATGGCAGGCAGGGTGAGAAGGCTATCGGAGTAGATCTGCAGTGTGCCGGGGGAATATTCAAATCCTCCTGCCCGGATCTGTAACAGAGACACGGGAGACCTGGCTCATTGAGGTGCAGGAAGCAAATCTTGTGTAGCGGCCTGTGATCTGCAATTAGCTGCGATTAGCATTTATCATTTTGTTGTGGCAATTCGTTTGTGAGAATCAACTTTTTGCTTCAAGAATGCAACAGCAGCTCCACACAAAGACCCAAATTAAAACTTTATGAGCCAATCACATTTGCGAGACAAGCTAAGAGATTGAAAACCCATTTAGCTCGAAATGTCCTATTATTAAAGAATCATTTCAAGCTTGTATTTGGAAAATAGAAAATTTAACAAGGAACCGTGGGATTGTTTACACAGTTCTGTCTTGGCAAAAATCAATCCACACAGTGTCCAGGTGTTTGATTGAACCGTAAACGTGTTTGTACAGCAGAATAGTTAAACCTTTAAAACCAATTAGATTAAGATTCTAAAGAAAATCTGAGGATGTCTGTCCAATAAAACTTAGGGATACTTAGATATATTTTTTAATGAAATTTGTATTGTTAATGTTATGTAAATTGGAATCACTATGACTACAATTTGCAAGTTATCTACATAGAACTGCTTAGAGGGCATAATTTTGATTAATAAATCTATGATATATTTTTTCATTTTACCATCTAGTTGTTGAAAATTAAGGACAAGCAGTTAAATAAAATAAACTGCATATATATCAGTTTAACATATACATTTAGTATAATAAATTATTAATACATTTTATAAAGCAATTAACCTGTGACCGGAACGTTAATTCCAGTAAAGACTAGTCATATAATTAATTTGAAAACAAAATCACACCCCTCTTCAACAACTCACATAATTCGAGTTATCATTGATTAAAAAACTAATTATGGACAAAGTTCACACCAGTGTATAAATACAGTAAAATGCTTCAGCAAACAGCACTAACAGAAATATTTGGAATTGAACTTCAAGAGAACTCTAGTGCAGACATCAGGTGACTGTATGTGCTGCACCGCAGGCATTGTGTGCTTTCTAAAAAACTACAAAGACCCCTGAGAAAGCATGGGGTCAAAGATCCCAGCCATGCAAAATTTCCTAGAGAGACTCTGTCTAACAGGGGTCATGGTGGTCATTGCACAGCTGTGTGACGAACACACTCACATCACACACACATTCTCCAACTCTCACATACAGGCCAAAAGATACAGAAATCACACACACACTGAGAGCTGCCAGACGTGTCCAGTGCACAAATGACAGCCCATAAGTAGGCCACTGTACACAGGACAAGAGCACAGCTGTGTCTGCGTCTCCCCGGCTCACCTCACATCGCCTCTGAGTGCTTCACCAGGACGGCGACGCAAAGAGACACGTCTATTTCTGAACCAGCATTTCTCAAAGAGCATTTGTACAAACATACATTTCACACAATTTCTACGAAAACAATGTGACATTTGCCGCAAAAGTAACACAAATGAAGAAAACAGGCGTAAATATTTTTATTCTCTGAGCACGAATGACATGCTGTGGCAAGATAAAGAGTTTTCCTTCAGTGGGGCATTCGGTTGGGGTTAAGTTCATTCCTGAAAGCGAGTTGTCATTTCCAATCTTTTGACATTTGGTCAGTGTGAACTTGAGGATCTGTAAGTACATACCGTCACTTTGTGCTGGCCAGTGAGGTTGGGCCACTCGCATAGCAACTGGGTTTCAGAGAGTGTCAGAACACACAGAGCCTCTCCGATAAACACTGTGTAGTTCAGTCTGGAGTTACCAGGAGCGGCAGGAATCAAATTACGACCCTGTAAAGACAAAACAGTGGATTTCAGATATAAAAAGGAACTAACATGAACAGTTTTAACAAATTATTTTCCTCATGATTCTCATCAGGGCCTTGTCATGTACCGTAACATGTTAAAGCATCGACTATGCTTACAACTATAATTTGCATTAAAAATTAGTATTACCATTAGCAATATTTAAGATAAAATATTTGTTGGCAACAAGTAATTTATGTAAAAAATATAATATTTAATATACAGTAAATATAATTGCAGGACAGTATATATTATATAAAAATTTATTGAAGATTATAATTTTAGATTTGGATTTTTATTATTATTATCAAACATTTATGAAATTAAAATTGTAATGTTTATATTATTTGTACATATTCTATAGTGTGTTTGTGTGTATATATACTGTATATATATATATATATATATATATATATATATATATATATATATATAAACTTATTTGGGGGAAAAACAACTGTTGTGAATTTAAATAATTCATGTGTTTATGTGAAAGCATAATATTTTATTTAAATATAATTAGGATATATAATTATTATAAACAAAAACATTAACTGAAGATTATCATTTTCTATTTACATTGTTACTATAAACATTTTATACTCTAAAATAAAACGTAGAAATATAAAACTGATTATATATTATAATATTCTATTTGTATGTGTATACACAATATACAAAATTACATTGAAACATTTAAAAAATAAATATATGCTACATATGAAAATACAAAATTTACAATAAAATCAATTAAACTATGAAATCATACATTTAAATAATCATATTTGTTTTGTGTTGGCAACAGTGAACATGTTGGCAGGGCAAATATGTTTATAGAATATCTATAGATATCTAAAATATTCCTTTAAGGTGCTGGAATGGGTTTTCCAGATAATAGTAATGGTCTGTTAGTCTGAATTCAATTTAGCATCACACAACCTTGGACACGTAAAGGTCATGTAGATATTGATTTAAAAAAGCAAAGAAAATTCAAAAGGCTTGAACAGATATAAACATATCCTCCGACTGATCTCCTCAATGGAGATAAAGAGGAAGGAAAATAAAGGTCGGAAACTCTGCAGCCACATGTACAGAAAGAACAGGAAAGAGAAATACTGATGAATAACAGTAAAGCACCAACACCCCACACACACACACACACACACACACACACACCCCACAGGGTTCAGCGAGGCCACGGAATGACGCTCTTTAATGCAAATTCCGCTCCCTCTCTCTCATCTCATCCGTACTGCCAACCCCAGATCAAATTAGATGAGAAATTAATTGCGTGGAGAATGTGATGCATCTCCAGAATATCCATGATTATTTCACCAAATTGCATTTTCGTATTTTCCTTCGCTTTGCTAATGCATCAGGTTGTTTTCTCCCCTCACCCCCCGCCATCCCACCCCCCACGGGCCAAGCGGGGGATCGGGCATTAAGTAAAAAGGTTTCGTTAATAAATTCCCATTTAACGAAGAAATATCACCCGACATGTTTCGACTCTCACCTCAGCTGGTTTAAAGAAAAGAGAAGCTTTCGTTACAGGAGAAAACACCCTGTGTCTGTGATCAGCATTTTGAAGTTTAGAAACGAAGGGATGAAGACGCAGCGATAGGTATGGAGAAGACAAATTCGTACTTAGTTATTACTGTAGCTATTTTGCAGTGTTCTTCTGCAGCTTTTATTCAGGAAATGAAAATATGGGCAGAACAAGTGGCAACATGATCAGCAAATGATGCAAACTGGCCACATTAACCTCACATCAAAAACCACAGATCCATCAACCACTTGAAGCAAGAGATGTGCACCTTCAGGATTAGGGGAGATGTTGGTTTGAGCTCCAGAATGCCTGTGGGACTGAGGGGTTCAAAGACGGGGTCTGGGTAGTAGCTAAAGCTCTCGTTGACGACCACGAGGGCCTGGACGTTATCCATGTAGAAGCCGATCTCATCTGGTCCACTGCCAGTCTCAGCAAAGCCTCTATCTGAATCAGCCACCGATGGGGCCAGGCAGACCATAACGGAGTTGTTGAAAACTGTGCAGTTCTGAGTAGAAGTAGGGAAACAGGGAGACAGAACTTCATTTATTTTTTTTATTTTTTACAACATTTATTATGTTGAGTGTCAATTAAATGTGTTCATTATAAAAATGAAGTATACGTTCATATATATATATATATATATATATATATATATATATATATATATATATATATATATATATATATATATATATATAAATATATATATATATATATATATATATATATATATATATATATATATATATATATATATATATATATATATATATATATATGAAATCATAAATCAATTATATGAAAACAACATACAGTTCATTGATAAATAAACAACAAAAAAAGAAAAAGAAAATTATTAAAATAAATATACATTTATGTACCAAATACATAAATTACATAATTTAAAAGCATTGTACTATTTGCATTACATACATTGTGCTATTAATTTAATTCAAATATCTGACTACTTAAATAATAAAACATTTTTTTATTTTTATTATTAATAATAATAATAATATTTGTTGCTGATCTTGTTCATTTCTCGCACCAATTTCTTTTGAATGTACTTTCTGCAAAGTACTGTAATGTATTTTAAATCATATCTATCTTTGGCCATTCTCAGGGGAAATAACTGAATAAATAAATGTGATCATTTAAATGCATAACATAATTTGCATGACATATTTTGTGTATTACAATATTTAATTGATTGACCCTAATTTCAATTAAATGGGACACAAACTATGAGTTGTGACAGCAGAAGGGACGTCAGATAATTCAAATGTTACATTATAACATTTTAATGCGATTATGATAAACACAGAGGTCATTTAAACTGAGACTGTGAGGAAAATACATTTATAAAAAGAAAATACATTTATAAAAAGAAAATAACAAAAAGCGACACAGAGATACTTCTCTGACCTTTCTCAAGATAAAAATGCTGGTTAGGATTGTGTGTTGCTGTTACCTTAAGTAACACAGTGGCAGGGGAACATGTGAAAGCTTTTGTGAAATTAACTTTAGAAACAAGTAAGGAAGAGCCTAATGAAGTGGAAGGTAGATTTCAGGAAAGGTAAAGGTCAAGGAAACCGAATACTTACATGGAAGGACTCCGCAGAGCCGTACTTGGCGCGGATCTTGGGTTCTTTAATGGTGGCCAGGTTGGTGCCGCTGATCGTCAGCAGAGTCCCACCACTGGGAAGAGAAACAGGAAGTCATCATCGCAACATGATGGGCACAGATCTCACACAACAACCCGATCTTACAGTCTAGCTCAACTCTTGGCCTTGAAATTGGAAGAAATATCAGTCTATCAAGCTTTTCCTCCCAAAGGGAGGCAAAACAGAGCAGAGGTAATATATCCCATAATCACTTTTGGTGATGAGACACAAAAAGGATTTTCGCGAAGAGCCAGGCGTTTAAAGACATTCTACCTCTACATATGCGGCACCCGTTTCATAAGTCGTAACAGAGGCTGAGATTTGGTGATATTATTTTTACAGCTTTCAGTCAGCTTGTGTCAGCTTCAAGGCTAATTATAGGCTAATACACTTTAAATTTGTAAAATGAGAGATTTAATCTGGTAAAAAAAAAAAAAAATCTACATCTAGGCTGAGAATGTTCCTCCCTCAAATGTACATGCCTCTTTTTAGTAAAAGCAAGCAGCTAAATGCTAATGCTAACTGATTAACCCTTTAACTTAATTTCTTTCAATAGGCAATCTGTTAACCCTACAGCTCAGTTTGTCTTACCAGCTGTTTGGAGACCTGCTCGTCCACAGCTCACTATACTGTATGTGTGGAGCTCTTTCAGTCCCTCCTCTTTCTATATCTCTGCCTGTCTCAGTGAAAAATCCCTCTTAACTCAGGTACAAGCTTCAGGGAACAAGAAAAAGGACACCCTGCCTACAAATAGATCCTCTGCCCACTACTATCTGAGAAGATATCTCATTCCAGTCACAGTGCTCAAAAGTATGCAACTGTACACTTATTGTAGTGCAAGCATGCAGCCCCTGTTATTCTACTACTGTGGCAGAAATCAACCACAGTACTCAAGAGTTCAATAGTGTTACCATCAAATGACATTAATCCAGAGGTGCTAGCTGAAAATATGTTGTCAGTTGAATTTCAGCTAACTGAAATAACTCAGCAAAGGTTATATTAAGTGATATTATACTGGCATATTAATATATAGTATATAAGGAGTCTGTCTGTATATATTCGAGTCTGTAATGTACTAGCATAGCTAGTTTTGAGCCTGACTTGTTTCCTGTTTGTTTTGTTCTCTTGGCATCCGTCTTTGTTTGATGATGCTATATGTACCTTGGGGCTTCTGTTTTTTTTTTTTTTTTGGCTGATCGAACACAAAATCATTTTTAAGATACTAATTTGCCGTGGGTTCCCTATTTCCTTATACCAACGTCTTGTGTTCACAAGCTTGTTGACACAGGAGGTCTGTGGTTTTGAGTCTCGCTGATGTCTCTGCTTGTTTGCCTCTGTGACACCTGCTGTGCCATGGTCCTGAAGGGCATTTTCAGCTCAAATCAATAGATTCACTCTGCGCAAACTAACAGGCTCTAGGGCCACAACTTTTGGGTTCCAGTTAGGTCTATTCAAGCTAGGGGCGACTTCTGCACATGCAGAGTTATTTCCGGTACTGCTTTGATCCCTGGGTGTGTGCGTTTGTTTTTCAGAGGCAGATGGAAGAGAGGAGAGGTACCATTGTACACACTCCTGGGGGATAATGGCCCCTTTCAAAGTAGGACTCAACAGAGAGAGTGCACACTTGACTGTAGTGGCCTGGGTCAGCAACAAAACACACAGTCACACAGACACACGGTTGTGAGAATACGCGTGTCGTGACATAACCGACTCCTGAAGAAGAAAAAGCCAAGAATTTCTTCAGTCAAACTCAAGTAATATTTTACATATTTCACAGTTGTGTAAATATATGAAAATTGACTCATATATTTTACAGAATTATACAATAATTAAAATAAAATATATAAAAAAAAAAAATCTTTTTTTTGACAGTACTACATACTATACAGACAATACATATATATTATACAATTTTGTGCCAAATTAAATGTATCACTGAGAGCGGATGTTTAAACAGACACTTTCTTTCTAAAACAGAATTATTATTATTATTATTATTATTATTATTATTATTGGCTGATATTAAGCTGTAATGTGAACCAGACCTTTTTCTGTTTAGTAAGAGGTCTGGCTTCAAGTCTGAGACTAGGAACATAAAAGTAGGCAGAAACATCAGCAACTATTCAAATATTGTAAAAAAAAAAAAAAAAAAAAAAAAATACACAGATACCCACTAAATGCATAAAGTCAAAAGCTTTGCTCTATAGCTTTACATTTCTCACTTGTTTGCTCTCTGAGAGCATACTGCTGACCCCACACAAAGGTAAATAAGAAAGTGAGTGACAGAAAAAGAGAAGGAGCGAGAGAGAGTGCGTTAAGAGCTTCTTTTTATCTACAGGCTTTTAAAGAGCTTGCTCTATAACCCGCAGGAGCAATGAAGATGCAGGTGATAAGTGCTCCATCCTGCCTGCCCCATCGGACACCTGATGGTGTTTCTATGGACTCTGTGTTTTCATTTCAGCCCAGACACTGACAGACCAGACATGCTTTAGTGCAAATCGCTGCTCCTCCCTGGAAAGCTGCAAAATCATGACTTGACAGCAGCTCTTCTCATAGGTGCAGACATCTGATCCCTAAAATAATCTAATTTTCAACCTCTTAATGAGTTCTGCGCATGTGTCAAGTGAAAATGTAATACAAATGGCTTCATATTGATTTTTATTACTTCTTTGTTGTATCAACTTCCAAGGAATTGCCACAATTTAAATTTTGCCATTTTTTTAAAATAAATAATAGAAAGTAGATAGATGACAGAAAATGATGACAAGGGAACTTTGACAAAAAGTGGGCCAGTTGTGAATCAATGACTACCACATGAGCATGTGTTGGAGAACAGGCTAACCACTCCGAAAAAAACAAGGTGACATTTTAAAATACCTTCTGTTGAGGATCGACATGTCTAGATCCAGCGTACAAATTATAAAAAAAAATAAAAAATAAAAAAAATTCTGTGAGCATTTTTGCCCAGCAACTGACTAAAGTCCATCATGTGAAACATCGAGCACATTTAGCGTTTTCTAAGTGATTTCAAAAATATAATTTCTCTGTGTAATTATATTTATAGTCGAGGTGCAAACAACCCTATTCTCCTAGAATTAGAATAATTATTAAAACTTTATAGTTATCGTTATTGTTACAGTTATCATCTTTGGTGTAAACAGGCATTCAATCTACAATATAGTTAAAATAAATTTGATGTGTGTTACTTAAAAATAGCTTGAATTTACAGAAAAGTTGTCCTCCATCTTCATAAAAAAGAAAAATGTAATAATAACAACAACAATAATAATTGTCCTCCATCTTCATAAAAGAGAAAAATGTAATAATAATAATAATAATAATAATAATTATTATTATTATTATTATTATTATTATTACCTGTTTTTTGTTTTGCTTTACGAAGCTACAGGACAATGAAGGAATAAAAGAGACAAGATCAGGAAAGAGACTACTGCTTAATATATTAAGGCACATAAACAAAGCTCTAGGCCATGGTACAAAACAAAAACAACAACAACAAAAATTGCAGTCAGGCTTTCACTCTATTCTGAAATCATAATGTTGCAATTTTAATTTAAACTCAAACGATGGTCCATGCAACTGTTGTGTGGCCTACCTAGCAATGCTCCAGTCCGGGTCTATCTTCATGATGGTGGGGTCCTCGGTGTAGTTAAACTTCACATCGGGGTTCCTCAGCTCAGCAGAGTCTATGTCCACCATAACTGGAGTGCTTCCCGCAATCGCGCCGGCCGGGGTCACGCACACGATCTCTTTAGAGCTCCGCCTACAGTCATGGACGAAGCGTTAGAGAAAGAGCAACTGAAGTATTTACTGTAATTCTCATCAGAATCAAATCATGTGTCGAGTAAGCATGTCAACATATTTCTATTTTATCACAACACAGATTCTGTACTCGGTAAGAGTTAAGTTTGTTTGATAAAGCTCCATCATTGTGTTAACAAACATATGGGTTTCAAAGACTTTAGCTCTTTTTTTCTCAGTCTGCTTCACTATCTCCTTCTGTACTGGAGACGTGCCTGCAATCTCCATGCACATCCCCTTAACACGTTGCTATGGGAACGCTTTTCAAGATGCATACCCCAGAAATCCTCTGAAGACTGCACATATTTTGACAAGGTGGTTGTCACAAAAAAAAAAGATGGAATAGTGCAGAGAGAGAGAGTTATTTTTTTTTTTATATATATCTTTTTATATCTGTGGAGTGAATAAGCCACAAATTTCCTCAAAGGTAAAATATACAGACATTCAACGGCATGAAGAGCAGAATTGCAATCATTGCTTTGGGATATTTTTTTTATTTATTTTTTAGATTTAGCATTTTAAATATGTAATTTGGATTATAGACATGTAGAATAAATCTGAATATGAATTAACTGAATATTATGAGTGGAAGACAAAACACACACGAAAAAGAAGCAGGGCATCTGAAAGGGATGTTTCGACCGAAAAACGAAGATCTTGTGGCTTTTGAATCCTGTTTGACAATATTTCTTCTGAATAACATAAAAGCAGATGTTTCACAAAATGTCCTAGCTGCCCTTTCCATGAAATGAAAGCGCAACAGGGACTACAGCTATCAAGTAGGGATGGGCGATATATCGCATGCTGTTGTCATGCGTCTGCGATAACGAACACAATATTGCATAGCTTGTCCGTGATCTACGGCTCTGTCTATTAAATGCACCTTCATTTGAAAGCAGGTGATGGCTATTTACCGCTAATCAGGGGACCGGCTTTACTGACGAAATGTGCGTCACAATCGCATGCGATATATCCACCTATCAAGCAAGACTTTCAGTGAATACTTAATTAAATTTTTGTCTGTTCCTCATATATATATTTTTGGCTTATAAAGACTTAGAACATAGTGCATATGATGTGTGTACTACTTTCATGATACTTTATTGGAAGAGAAATCATTTACTCATCCTTATGTCGTTCGAAAACTATGACTCTCTTTCTTAATAAAAGATGAAATGTCGCTGTTTTCCCAACTTTCTTCGGAGAAGAAAAATAAAAGTCACACAGGCTTCAAATGACGTGGGGTAATTGTGGATTTTTGGGGCATGAAAACCCCCTAGTCTCCATCCACTTTCACTGTGTTGAAGCCAGGAGTGTGAACATTCTTCAAAACTTCTCCTAATGTGTTTTATAGAAGAAAGAGTGTCCTATAAATTTAAAATGACATGTGGTGGGGTAAACGATGACTTAATTTACTGTAAATTTCTGGGTAAACTTTTTGAGAAATGAATGGCCCTAATCTCCAGAGTGAACATTCTTCAAAACTTCTCCTTTTAATTTCCACAGAAGAAAGGCTTGGAATGTGAGGGTGAATAAATGGTAAGAGAACATTGATTTTTGAATGAACTATTCCTTTAACAACCTCGCACAATGGGTTAACAGGAAGTGGACTTTCTATCTGAAGTGAATCCTGGCTCTGAGACCAGGTGTGGCTGACGTCTCAGTCAGCAAGAACCGCGGTAATCCTCATTCTCTCCCTTTCTCATGTCTGAGACTTGGCAGCGAGACAATGTGTTTATTCCCTGCTGCAATGCAGAGCGGTCTGGTGCTACAGATAGACAGGTGGACGCAGGAACACTCATTCACTGTCCTCGTCCACAAACGGAAGCACACAATCGACTGGGACTGCCTGTGCCATAACATGGCTGATGTTCTTGCCTTCAAAGTGTCTCTTTACGCTGTAGACACATGCCGGTGGTTAAAAAAATGGGCCTAGGCATTTTGACTGAAGGAATGACAGGTTGACGTGCTAAGGTGAGAAGCTGAAGACAGATTTTTGGAAGGACACAGATAAAGACAGAGGGAGACAACTTGGCAGACAGAGCGAGAGACAGAAAAGAACAACATTAACGAGCAAGTGGAGATTGTACGTTGGCAAATGCTACACCAAAACAGCCAACAGGCTAACCATCAAAACGACTGGCGCAGAGCCTATAGAACGTATAAAACAGTCAAACAAACAAACAGAAACTGTATGACAGACAGAAACACAAACTTAGAAAGAAAACCAGAGAGATGGATGGATAAAACAATAGCAAGACAGACAACTGTATGCTTTTTTCAATGTTTGGGGCTTTTGCCTTATTATTAGACTCTGAAAGCTTGTTTTCCTTCTCAGAACTGTGAGTTTATATCTTGCAATTGCAAGATATAAACTGCTAAACAATGGAACAAACTAAAGATAAACAAAAGATAAAGAAGATATTTGCTCACTTTTTAAAGTGACAAGAGTGACGCCCAATGTTGACCACCACAGAGCTGCCAGCGTTGAGATGGTTTCCTTCAATAGTGATTCTGGTTCCTCCTGAAAGAGGTCCCTGAGCGGGCTGGACACGGCCGAAGTATGGCGTCTAAGGAAGAAATTGACAAATTGAAGAAGCACTTTGTTTGTTATTGTCATCTTATTTTATACATTATTAGTAAATACATTATTTGTTCTCATGTGTAAATCCCTTTGGATAAAAGCGTCTGCTAAATGATTAAATGTAAATGTAAAAAGCCACAAACTTTATGCATGTAGAACTTGGTTGGCAAGATTTTTAAAAGTTTTTAAAATAGTATCTTTTATTGACCCATAATTACATCATCACAATTTAATAAAAAAACAACAACAACTTATTTGCAATTTAATTTTTTATATCATTTATATCTGTAATGGAAAAGCTGATCAAAAGAACAGCATTCATTTGAAATATAACTCTTTTGTCCATTTAATCCATCCATCCCCTAAAAGTAATGTAAAGAATAAAAAAAACAACCTTTGAACAGTAGTGCGTTTATATGCACATTTGGAATTACATGCATCCATTTTGCATTTAAATTATCCAAAAGACAGGAAGATCTGATTAAGGATTAAGTGTCTTAGACACTCACCACAAAGGTGAAAGCCCTGGGTGAGAGGGCTCTGTAGTCAGCCAGGCAGTCCCTTACACACACCTCCACCTGGGCTTCCTGCACACGGTATCCTGTGGCATCATTCAGAAGACACACAATCCTGTGGAAGATGAAAAACATTGGAATCCTCTTTAGGGTTTCTGATTAACAGCACTGCTAAGTTACCAAAAGTCTCAAAGGGAGGAAGGTGAATGGATACATTTATATGATACGGTGTAAATATTATTACTATAATTAATCTGTGTCTGTTTACTAGCCGGGCCAGACATAATCTGCAGACATGTTTATGCATTTTCTACACTGATTTCTGCACTGCAAGGATACTTGATTTCGATGTGGTGAAATATGGTAAATGGAACTACTAGAAGCGTATGCTAAAAGAATAATCAGTAACCAGAGCTAACAATGTATTAAAAATGCACTCTGTGGATTGAGATTGACAGATTATACATTGAAAAGTAAGAGTGTTATGGACCTTAGCCATGTTAGACAATAGTATAATCCACGGAACACACTGTACTGTATTTCTATTCCTCACAGCCTCAGTTTAATCTCTGTCAAATACTAAATATGGCTCTAATCAAGTAACTTTTTAATAGTGCTTTATACAGTAGCGATTGTTTCAAAGCAGATTCACAGTACTGAAAAAGGACAGAAAAATTGAAGCCAAAATACTTTATGTAATACCCACCTTTCTGCACTAACGTATTCCTCTTCAATAGGAACACAGGGTACTTTTCCCAGCCGAACCCCTGTCATAATGTCCCTAAACTGCAGACCCAGGTTCTCTCCAGTGATGGTGAGTCTGGTTCCGCCTTGCCGTGGTCCAGTCTCAGGAAACAGCTGTAAAATGAAGGAAATAGAGACAGTTTCACTGGAGATGGAGATTTAACTGACTATAATACAACAAACTACATTTTCGTTTTGGACATTTTGCTATGATGTGCAGAGAGCAGGACCAGGAAATGTAAGAAAAGAACGATACTTTGACATATTATTTTACATTCTGATATATGTAGACCATATAATATCTTTCTGGTATGTGGACAGGTCTTGGCATTGAACCCTGTAGCTCCTTATAGTCTTGCAGTTCCAACACAAACTCAGACGCCTTGCATTTTAATGAAGACAAATCACCCCTCGGCACAGGGGAGCAGAAGCCCCTATGCTGGGCTTGGTGAGACACCCCCCTCCAACCCCCCTCCATCCGTCCTCTAATTGAAACTTATTACCCAGGCTCCCAGATCCACGCTTCAGAGCCGCATGGCGCAAGGCAGTAGGATAATGTGATTTATTTAGCCGGATTATTCTCCGTAACGAGGACAGGTGTGGCATGACAAACAAATATGGTGAATGATGAGCAGTGGTAACAGCAGGATGGCGACCTGTAACAGCCATCATGAGGTAATTATAGGTACTCTGTTTGCCTGATCTCCCGACCACAGGGTCTCCACAGAAACCTGGAGCCGACCCTCAGCTACATCACTGCCATAATGGCTGAGGGCCTAGAATGGAGCCCTGGGGGACCCCTATGTGGAAAATTTTGTAGCACAGCAAACCATATATTCAACAAGTGTGAAATAAGAATGTTTGCAATGAAATTCTAATTTTGTTTTTGGTAATGCCTCAGCCTCACTGTAGAATTTGAACTGGAATGGCAGGAAAAGAGATTTAACAAACTTTTTAACTTTGGTGCACTGCATTGGATAAAACAAAAAAATAAAATAAAATAGAGCAGAAGATTTAACGGACCATAAAACAGCAAACCAAAAAAAAAAAAAAAAAAAAAAAAAAAAAAAAAAAAAAAAAAAAAGAAAATATATATATATATATATATATATATATATATATATATATATATATATATATATATATATATTTTTTTTTTTTTTTTTTAAAGGAGACAAAATATTTTTTGGACTGCTGTTCATGCCTCTACTATGCAAGCTTTCATGTATGTGGTTTCCAAATATAAAGAGTTCAAATCCCCAAATCAGAGGATTTGACTCACTGTAGAATTTGTAGAATTTGAACTGGAATGGCAGGAAAAGAGATTTAACAAACTTTTTCACTTTGGTGCACTGCATTGGATAAAACAAAAAAATAAAATAAAATAGAGCAGAAGATTTAACGGACCATAAAACAGCAAACCAAAAAAAAAAAAAAAAACAATATATATATATATATATAATTTTTTTTTTTTTTTTTTAAAGGAGACAAAATATTTTTTGGACTGCTGTTCATGCCTCTACTATGCAAGCTTTCATGTATGTGGTTTCCAAATATAAAGAGTTCAAATCCCCAAATCTGAGCTTCTGTGTTAAAATCCCAAAATCAGTGCTTCGGTGTTCTGTTATATTTTCTGTAGACTGTTTTGCTTAATTTTGGCAATCTGGCAACCATCCACACACTCGTAATACATTATGGAAGTGCCAACGATGATCTGAATACAAGTTTAGTGATATCCATGTGAGATGTTCAGAATTTGTCATTCAGCCAGTCTGTGTTCTGTCATGAGATCTCGACTATTTTGTTTGCGATTGTGGTTGCTGATTAAATGCACTTATTCAAACACTGTTGTTTTTATAGAGAAACATTATTGCGATTTGGAATTATTCAGTTAAACCATTATGCAGCATGATGAAAATGTGGTGAAAAGTTTATATTGTCTAAAACCAGACTAAAATGCTCAAACTTTTAGTTGACTAAAACATGAATAAACAAAAACAGGATAAGGTTGACTAAATATGATAATTAAAAGGCACATTTGATACAGGATCTTAGACTAAGAGTAATTTCAAAGACTAAGACTAAATTAGAAATGGCTGACAAAATGAACACTAATTTAATTGAAATTCAATTCACTTTAATTCCACATTCTTAAATTCAAAGTTGAAATCTGAGAGACATTTTCAAATTAGTGCTGAATGGCATAAAAACCTGTTGTATTCATTACTGACAAGAGCCAGCCAACTGAGATTGGCTTGGCTGACTACACACAACTTCTTTATACCTGGAACAATGTAAGGAGTATTGATACAATGAGCACTTTTGAGAAAGATGAATTCACTAGATTTTCTAGCAGACTCAATGCAAGTCCAGCCTCGCAAAACTTCATTGACTGACCAGTTCCCCAGGAACCTCAGTTCCTCAGACCGCACTGCAATGTCAATACAACAGCCTAACAAGCAAAATAGATTCAAGCTGTGTTGATAGAGCTTGTACTGTAATTCGGTAGTCTTGACTTGAAAATCAAAGAATTTGGACTGAAGCCTGTCACTCGGGATTACACTAAAATTAACCTACATTAGATAGTCTTTTATTATGTTCAAAACAATTTATGAATTTCTAATTAAATCAGCCTTAGAGCGAAATGACAGATAAAAATAAAATCTCTCAACACAAGTGGGAAAACACTAATATACATACACATTCTCCCCCAGGACCTTGTTAAATTATACACAGTTAAGTAAATCTTGCTTCATTATCAGCTCTGGGTAATGATACATTTCAAAAAATATATGCAATTACTGAGATTAAAGTGCACCAGAATGCACAAAGTCTCCTGACGATTTCCAGTGGCGAGATTATTTCTGTTTGTGTGTCGCATTCCCCCAACCCTATCCAATACGTGGGAGGATGACAATGATGGGAGAGTGGGAGGAATCAGAAAAGATGGTGGGTGAAAAGAATAGGGGCAGACTGGGGCATCTGAAGAACCCAGTCTTCCAGATCCCATCCGCCCACAGGCCACCTGCACAGTGTGCATGTCTTGACGCTTTCCTGATGTTGCTGTCTGTCTGTTTGTCGGTCTTTCCCTTATATTCATCAGCAAGTTGGTTCTTCATCTTTTGGCAATCACAGAAATGCAGCATGGGTAACACCTGTCAAAAACCAGCAATCGATCTACTTGCGCACTTCAGCCAGACACACAACACAGTTCTGTCTGGCACCCCCTTTTTCCGTACGTCTACGGCTTTATGCTTTCTGGTGTAATTGAGGTTAAGTGTCTTTGCTTATGAGTACAACAGCTTCACTTGGGATTTCACCCAGAAAACCTCCTATTTATAGAGCCTCCACCAATCTACTGAAGAATGGAAAAACGCAACAACCTTCTGCCATAACTGTCATTTCAGCTATGCAGCTTTCCAGGGCCCTAATTTGCTTCCTTTTATTCCTATTTTCCCATCCAATATTGCTTGTTTGTAGCATATGTTCTCAAATCCCTCTCCCCCTTAGCCAATCTTAGAACCTCGCATAGACCATACACTCAAAAATTGCCTTTTCGTACAGAGCGATGCCAATAAAGAATACAGCATAACGAAACAAGAAGGGACAAGCAGTCAGTAATTGGTTTCAGAGGGGTTGTTTTACATGTAGCTTGGTGGCGTCCAATCATGGCCAGACTTGGATGGGCGGCAGCAGAAGTCCGTCTCCCAAAAGGAACATGAGGCTTAAGACTATTTTCATTTGTTACCTACATGAAGAGAACATAAACCAAATCATCCAATCAAAGGCCCACTGCCTCCCATGCATGTCTCACTTCATCTCGCTGCATAAAAAACAAGGCAGAACATCATGTATATTTTACATATTTCAGTGTCAAAGCTTATCAGAACTGCTTGCTGTTTACAGAGGTGCGATAAAGGTGTGTGTTTGTGTGTGTGTGATAATGAGAGAAAATCCCAGATAAAGAAAAGAATGTTTGGAATAAGAAACCTTGCTCTTGCCTCCAGTTAGGTGCGCGTTCCTCTGCTGTAATTAGAAAAGGAGAAAATCTACACTGAGCAAGTTAATGCGATATTGATGCCGAAGTGAAGAGATGCTTTTTGCGAAAAACTTGAGCTAAGGAGCAGTTTAGGAGGGACTTTTTCCCCATGATTGTCAGGGTTTCTCTACCCAGCATATTGCAAAACTTACAGTTACTGCCATTTAGATGAATGGTAACGCTTACAGCTAGCTCTCTCCAGGTATTATAAACTTCTATGGCCCTTAGAATGAAAGAGGAGCACAACTTTGACATAAGCAGACAGCTTTAACTGAGACACAAAACAGCAGACAATAAGACAGACATAAAGCAAATTCAATTACAACTCACACCCAGGGGTCTTTCTGAGGAGACAGAGACAGAAAATCCCAGTTTAAATACTCTATTCCAAATGAAATTAGAAGCTTATCCACCGGTTAATATACGAAGTCACACGGCTCTGAAGTGAATGGAGAAGAAGCAAGGGAATGAGTGTGGTAGGAAAAAACAGACTGCAAGAAAAGAATACAATATATAGGCACAGTGTAAAATTACTTGTGCTAAGATATTATATGGAAAGTTATTGCTCTATCCTGGGCCAATAAACAAGTTTGCTGCTCACAGTTGCTAGTTTTGTTACCGTTAACTAACTTAATTTAATAAAGTAAATTGTTAATTGCAAAAAAGCTTTTTATTTTTATTAAAGTTACTTCAGTTTTTCATGACAACATTCAAACGTTTAGGTTAAACTACTAAAATTACTGACTGAACTAAAACTGAAATAAATAATAAATAAATACAATTATTTGATATATATCTAAAAAATAAGATGTCAAAAACAAAAACAAAATGACTATAAAATAAAGATATATTCTTAATGTAAATGAAACAAATTGACTACAATATAAAAACTTCAGTAGTATTTAAATAATAATAAAATAACATTAATATTTTCACTTGAACATGAAGATCAGAGGGAATGAAAACCTTAGTATGCTAAGTAAACTAATGATGATAAATATCCCCACTGACTATAAAGCGGACGATTTGATTTGCATTGCTAAATATCAAATTATTCTCAAAATTTTAATGAAACCATTTATTGCTACAGTTCCAAATTCTGGGCCAATTGGCTACTAATTCCCTTTTATTTACTCACCAAAGGCGATTTTACACACATTTGGCGAGTGTTTATTTGGACCTTGTTCACTACCCTTCTGTGTTCCCTCAAATAACATCAGAGATGTACCATAAATGCTCAAAAATGAGCCTGTGAAGAAAATGCAGCCTGTGGTAATGTTTAACATTTTATCATTGGTTTGAACTCATTAAATCCATAGTTTTTCCATCTTTCACAACTTACAACTCTAAATCAAACATGACCATTGTTTGGTCATGAGACATAGATAGAACATACAATGCTTAGTGTCTCGTCTCTGAAGGCAACACATCTGATCTGAGAGCTACTTTGGAGGGAAAAGTCTGTAAATATAAACTCAAATTTAGTTTGTTCTTCACATCCCAGTCAGCCGATTCTATGTGAACTGAAAACAAGCGTACTCCATTCCCTTTCTTTGTCTCTACCGCTTCCTTTTCTGTTTCTCCTTTCATTCAAGCTTTCAGTTCTGGTTATAGAGCGATAAGTAAGCAGAGAGACAAGCATGAGCTAACGGATTAGCAACTGTGCCACTGGCAATTACCCAGTATCAGGGGCTAATCTTACTGAGAGACATCGCTGTCTCTTAGACTGCCAGCTGCCAGCACTGGCACACCGCAATATATTAGCATCAATACACCGCTGCACAGCAATAAAAGCACAGTGAGAGATCTGTTTGGCACAGCCACCGTAGGAAACTTAAAATGGAGGTCTATTGTCTCTTTTTCTTAGATGAAGAGCATATGTGTAATAAAAACTGAGAAATAGTACACCATCATTAGCATACAGGAAGTTAACATATGGCTTGCTCAAGGGCACCTCAAGTCATGGTAATTGCTGGCCTGAAACTCGAACCGACAACCTTAGGGTTAGGAGTCAAACTCTCTAACCACTAGGCCACGACACCCCCCTAAGGCTATGCTAAGTGCCTCAGGATAGCCTTGGTGGAGTTTTTTTTATTTTATTTTATTTTTCTGTGGTAATCAACATTATGCCACTAATGCAGTTGACTGAGCTTATTTTGTATTGAAACAATATTTAATATAATTGTATTTAATATTTTATTTCTTTAAATTGTAATTTGAACACAATGGTGCTTCAAAAAACCCAGGAAGACTTGAGGTTTCTAACAGAAACCTAAAATGTAAACGCTGATCTAAAGAACCAATAAACGAAAATATTAATTACAAGAACCAGTAAGTTTTTTATGTACTTTATAGGTTCTTTGCAAACCACTAATGAACAACCTTCATAATCAACAATGCTCTGCAAAATACAACACATGATAAATGCTCACACTAGGGATATGCTGGTATCAAATTTTCCTGTTGTGATTAATTGCTCATGATTTTATCACGGTGAACGGTATTATCACGGTATTTAAATTTAGTTTTAAAAAGTGCTCAAAATATAGTTTAATATAATAGGGTAAATAACTTTTTTCTAATAACAAAATAACTGAACATTTAAATAAAATAAAACAATAAAGAAAAATATATAAAGTTAAAAGTTTTGCACAGATTAAAGTGCAAAAGAACTATAAAGACCCATAGGTGTCACTTTACAATCTCATTAGTTAACCATTAACATTCACAATAGCTTCATTTGCTACAGAAGTTATTAATCTTTGTTAAAGAGCCACACAGATGGGAAATAAAAAATTACCTGTATTACAGTGTATGATGTAGCTGTCCATCAGTGTAAACAATGTGCAAAGTAATTAAACCAAAAAGTACACGATTTATAAAGTTATTGGCTTCTAAAGTAAGGAGTCGACTCTGAATCGCTGAAACGAGTCGTTATAGATTTCAAATCTTTTGCCCATCTCTATGTACGTCACTAGGAACACTTTGCATAATAATCTCCGCCTACCATCTTGGGAGAAACGGAACTCTGACCTGCCCCACCCCCCACACACAGACGCTCTGGTTGGTGTGAGAGCATCATGTCGAGGAGACGGTGTGTTTTTAATTGTAAAGGCAAGTTTGTTTTATTTTCACTGCCAAAGAATGAAGATCAGAAGAACCAATGGCTGAAATTCATTTTTACCACAATACCAGAGCAGTACAACAAATCCCTTTTGTTGTGTTCAAAACATTTCACTGATGACTGCTTTTCTAATCTCGGTGAGTACACGGCGGGATTTTCAAAGCGTTTGGCCATAAAAGAGGGTTCATTACCAACTTTATTTAGACCAACAAGCAACTCCGAATTACAACGCGAAGTATGATTATGAAGTTATGTGTTTGTTTTCTCCCGAGCGTCTTATCAGTATGTATGCTGTCTGCAGACTTTGTCTGTGCTGATCTTCATTTACAAACACGTCATTAAAATGAAGTGTAACAAGTGCTGCCAACAGATATTCTGTGATAAAGTAATCCATATGAAAACAACGCGATGTCTGTTTTTCACGTCTCCCTTCATTATATCTAATGTGATCACACCCCCGCGCTGAACGCACTATTCCGATTCAAACTGAAGCGTGCGGCTTGAATACACCCACACAGAAGAAAAAGCAGCGAGACTGTTCAAGTTTTTTTTTTATTTTACTGTTTGCTTCGCGATGAGAGGAATAAGACATAATTCACCCCAAAAAGATGCTAACACATTGTTTACCATGAAGTTGTGTGCGGAACAACCAATCAAAACTGACTATGTTAGTTGACCAATCAGAACACAGTATGCTACCGAAAGGTGGGGTTTAAGGAAACTGAATCTTTTGAACAGCTTCGCGCGAACCATTTGGGGATCTCTGAGAATTGAGGTAATTTTAAAATTATATTTTGACCAAATGACAATGTTTTTTAAACCTTGGATGGATTTAAACCTAATGTACAGGACTTATAAACAGTGATAGGAAGCTTAGAATTTTCATCTTACTGGCTCTTTAAGAAAAAAATAGGAGTCATAGTTAGCTCATTAAATAATACACAGAGTCTTTTAAGCAGCATACAGCAGTGGTGTGCATTTTGACCAATTGATGGGAATAGTATTCTTAAAATGCATTCCAAATTCAGAATAATTTGTAATATAATTATCATGGTATTCAGAAGTGCCCACGATAACAATATTGTGCATATTCATTACCGTGATATATTGCATTACTGAATACCGGTACAAGTCTAGCTCACACAATAAAAAAGTGTGTTTGACAGCCTCGTAAATACTGAATGTGTTAAATGGGGTGTGACAGAATGGGAGCGGGTGCTACCTTGTTGATTTTGGGATGTGCACAGCGACTGTTTCCTGCACTGGGGTGCATCCAGATGCTCTCCGGAGGAGCACACTCCTGTCTCAGCGAACACTTCTTCTCCTGCACGCACCAGCCACAGTCGAACCGAGGATCTGCTTTCAAACACATCCCACAGCTGTCCCGCATGGCGTAACACTTGTACAGGTGCGCTGCCGAGAGAAAGAGAGATAAAGACAGGGATGAATAAGCACACAGAGCAGAGGACAAAACCTGCGACCGCACATCAGATGAATTTTATATTAATGTGCTAAGTTGCTTGGCAACCATAAACCATCTACAGTTGAGCTAATTAACTATAGTACCCGACTGAAGAAGTGCTTATTGTCATTATTAGACTTAACAAATGTGATTATTTTTAAACACCAGTGTCTTTTTCATATTACTGTTGCCACTGTTTTATGCGTGAGTTACAGTGATTCATCTGCATCTCACAATAAGCCAAAATACACCCTTTTACTGTGGTAAAATCAAGCACAACCTTAGTGGCTTATTCATTTAATATACAGAAAAAGAAGTAACAAGGTAGAGTGATGGTATTAGATGGTATCTTATGTAATACAAATGTTTTTGAGAGAGAGAGAGAGAGAGAGAGAGAGAGAGAGAGAGAGAGAGAGAGAGAGATAGATAGATAGATAGATTAAATTAAAATTAAATTAAATTAAATTAGGGGAAGTCGTCGCCTAATGGTTAGAGCGTTGGACTCCCAATCGAAGGGTTGTGGGTTCTAGTCTCGGGCCGGACGGAATTGTGGGTGGCGGTAGTGCATGAACAGCTCTCTCTCCACCTTCAATACCACGACTTAGGTGCCCTTGAGCAAGGCATCGAACCCCCAACTGCTCCCCGGGCGCCGCAGCATAAATGGCTGCCCACTGCTCCGGGTGTGTGCTCACAGTGTGTGTGTGTGTGTTCACTGCTCTGTGTGTGTGCATTTCGGATGGGTTAAATGCAGAGCACAAATTCTGAGTATGGGTCACCATACTTGGCTGAATGTAACTTTCACTTCACTTTCACAATTAAAAGAAACAAAATACTTAAACTATGTGCATCTAATTTATTTAATATACAAGTTTCACAATTTGAGTTGAATTACTGAAATAAATTAACTTTTCCACAACATTCTAATTTACCGAGATGCCCCTTTACAGTATATCATACTGACTAAAAAAAATAAAAAATAAAAAAATAAGCAACTAAAACCAGTCTAAGCTGCTTGGCTGGTCTTAGATGGTTAAATCTGAATGTAGCTGGTATAAGCTGGACAAATTGGTTTTTGCTGGTTGTTCAGATGGTGACCAATACTGACTAGCTAAGGTAGTGGTCAAAACCCCTCTAAAGCCAGCCTACTAAACCAGCTGTGGCCAGGTAGGAAGACCAGCTAACCAGCTTAGCCTAGTTTAAGGTTTTTTTTAAGCAGTGAAAAGCATAAAAATTTGCATAACAATTTGATAACCATGTAAACACAATATACTATGGTATTTATATGGTATTCCAGGGTATATCAAAGACTACTATGGTTCACATCCAAATATTACCATGGTACCTTTTTATTTTTAGCAGAATACATGTACTTGAGTACTTGAAGTTGAACAAATTAGTCATTCCACACAACCATCACCTATTACTGATAATAATCCAAACCGCAAAAATAAAAATCAGAGCACAGACACATTATTCAACATTTTTTATCTAAACGTTTAAGTAGTTTCCTTTAACTGTGAACTTACTTCAGCTAACAATTAGCAAATTACAGATGTTAAATTCCCATTGTAAAGGGAAAGATGGCAGATTTTTCGTGGGCCTCTGGAGCTTCGGGGGACTGGGTGAATGTTCTGTTGGCTGGGCGTCTTATACTGCCACTGGACTTCAAAGGAGACAGTGTATCCATCCGTCGCAGCCTCATGCTAATCAGATTAGCCACGGCTAATCTTAAAAGTATTGCTGCACTAATTAAACTGAACCAAATGAATGATTTAATTACATTATCATTTCCACTTCCAGGGCAAAGCTGTTTTTTTTTTTTTTTTTTTGTCTTGCAGTGTGGCGAAGTTGAATACATTTATTGTGATATAAAGGCGCTGCTGAGAGAGAGAGAGAGAGAGAGAGAGAGAGATAGAGAGAAATGGGCTAAATATATCCCAATTTCCTAAAAACAAAACAGTTTGCATAGTTTAAAAGTTGCATAAGAGATTAAGACTAGTTTTCCAAAAAATATATTTTTAATTAATTTTAACCCCATTTCTTATTCTATGCATTTTTGAAGAACTTTTTTTTTTGCAGTGCAGTGCAGTCATCCTTTTAAGACACCAATAATAACTTATTTTTATTATTATATACAATACCATTGAAAAGTTTGTGGTCAGTAAATTATTTCTTATAAAAATAAAAATAAAAAAGTAGGATATTATGCCAACGGAAGCTGCATTTATTTGATAAAAATACAGTAAAAACGAAGTATTGTGAAATGTATATTTTTTTATTTATTATATTTCATTAACATGTTATTCCTGTGATGGCAAAGGTTAATTTTCCAGCCAATGTTCCAGTCTTCAGTGTCACGTGATCCTTCACAAATCATTCTAATTCTGATTTGGTACTCAAGAAAAAATATAATCTTCATCAATATTATACATTTGATACATTATTCAGATACATTATGATACAATACAATACATTTTTCCAGGATTCTTTGATAAATAAAAATTCAAAAGAACCGCATTTTTAGAAACAGGAGTCTTTTAGAACATTATAGATGTCTGAACTATCCATTTTGATCAAACTTTCGAATGGTAGTGTATAGAAATATTATCTAATACAGTGGTTTTCAACCTGTGGTCCGCGGCCCACTGGTATTGCAGGTGGGCCGCCAATTATTTTCTGTTCATTTCCAGTCCATTCTAGGGCTGTGCGATTAAAAGAAAACGTCCTAAAATCACGATTTGAGTGTGCGCGATTTCTAAATCGCTTTATACCACAATTTTCCGCGGCCCTGACCTCCCGTATCCGATCCCATCAGAATGCATTGCGCCTAGCGTGAGAACAGAGACTGGGCATATGCCTAACTCCAGGTTCACACACTGTCTGTGATGCGCCTTTTTTCTGAGCCAATGTTGACGGATCAGAGCGTTCTCACTGCGGTAAAAGGCTAGAAATAAAAACGTGCGATAATTCATGTCTAACACATGAGCATAGAGTGAATTTGTTAGTGAACAGGATGCAGTTTAAGTGAGAGGAGACACGTTTTAAGTGTGCACACTCTCTCCTCGCAAAGCAGCGTGTATCTGAGCAAGCACGACCGGTTTTGTGACAGAGCAAAGGAAATCTGCTGCGAACAGATAGATTCGCACTCGTGCATTATTTTAATGTGCTTTCGCGTTATATTTATGCGCTCTCACTGCTGACCGCATACACTGCAAACACCTGAGGCACCGCTACAATTAATGAGCTCTATGAACAATTCATGGCAAAAAAGAAAAAAAAGTCCCTGTATACAGGATTTTTTTTTTTTTTGCCACAAGTCTATACATTTTTTTACATCTTCACTATAGTGATAATTTCGACTTATGTCTGTTCTAGAGATGACTTTTTGATAAAGCTCTGATTGGTTTTCTTTTGGAAATATGTTTCAAATTAATCCTGAATGCATTTATGACTGTAAAAGCATATCGATGTGTGTCACAATTGCAAAAAAAATTTTGTCCATATCGCACAGCCCTAGTTTATTCAATAAATACAGTTTAAAATCTAGCTTCGGAGTACTAAGTTATTAACCCAACAATAGCGGGGTCAGTTAATTTTTTTGAAGTGGGCCGCGCAAACATATGTGTTTGGTTGTGTGGGCCGCGAGTTGAAAAAGGTTGGGAACCACTGATCTAATATATTATAATGGAAAAGCATTATATCAGTCAAAATGCTAAGATCTTAACTTGGCCCAGGTGTGGTGATCAATTGGATGGTCCTCTGGAGTCGCCATTCATTCATCACTCTCTCTAAATCAGGGGTGTCAAACTCATTTTAGGTTGAGGGCCGGATCTGAGGAAATGTGCCCTTGTGCAGGCCGAATGACCTTTTGTTAAACCCTTTGTTTGCTCACAGTTATATTAACATTAACCATACAAACCACAATATATTTGACAAAAAAACCTAGGAAAACTTTTTTCAAAGACGATGCTAGGTTATTTTAGGGGTGTGCAATAATTTTTATTTATTTATTTTAAAGTAATAATTGCCATATTTTGCAGAGTGTGTTCTTGAGATTGCACCTTGTTTGGTTTAAGCCCGTCATGGTTAAATAAATGACACTAAAGCTGCCAGTAGGTTGCAGCAAGTCTCCTTCTTAATGAGTAATCATTTGACTTATTCAATGAAAATGGCTGATTCCTTTAGAAAAGAAGTTATTGTCTTTACGAATGGGCCACTGAATCATTGACTCCAATGATTTGTTCAAAATTCATTCAGTAACAAAATACACAGTGCTGCTTGGAGACGCACAATTACTCAGCTTTATTAAAGCCTTTTTTTATTGCTGAAACAAAGATGAACAGACAACGTTGTGACTAATATAACACACTTATTACTAGCATCTTGTTTCTTGAGCTGTTGTCTGAAATCAATTAATTTGCGGTCACACTGACATTCGGAAAAGCAATACACATTTTGCGGTCCGGATTGGACACCTCTGTGGACCACATTCGGCCCTGTGGGCTATATGTTTGATACCCCTGCTCTTAATAGACCAGGCAATGAACTTGACCCAAAATGAGCAAAGTGGCCATCAAGATGGGGATGTGAACCCAAAACCACACTTTCTCAGCTGTAACCGTTTTCATTCTTTGCGAATGAGGGTTTCAGGTGGTTTCTTATTGTTTAGCAGGAGCGAGCTGCAGTCACAGCTCAGGAAGGACCAGATAAGCTGTATGGAGAGCAGTGAGGCCTGACATGCAGCCAGGCATAAAACGGACCTAATTTGTCTTCACAGACAAACTGGAGAGAGGTGTGGGTACACAGAAAGACTGACTATAGAGGAACGGATACGAGCTGTACCTTGGATATTGTAGGGGTTGTCAATGACGAAATCTCCATTCCACACAACCGAGAGGTCTACCGGCAGGTCGCTGATGTCATTTCCTTCATAGTCATACTGGAGAGAGAGAAAAAAAGAGAATGATATGATTCAATGCTGTTATATACACTTGATGTTTTCTCATTCTTTTGTGCAGTGCGAGCCTCCATCGAGCGCAAATCCGGTCATAAAACCAAGCAAAAAGCCACAAGAGGTTAGGATTTATTACAGGTACTACAGATTTACTCTTAAACGATTCTCAATAAATACTTTTTATAAACATTTTAAAACCTGCAAAAAGAATGTAGATTGTAGAGCTCATGTGGGAAGTATGGATTTTAATATGATTCACAGCTTTTCCAATCCGATTCCTCCTGCTTATCACCATCACTACCAGTCTCTGCAGTCTGTCTATCCACCATAAAAGACAAAAAGGCACTAAATAAAACTAGTAAATGACACACTGAACAACTGCAGCTCGCAAAATCTTCAGATCTGATTACCCCCACTTCTTACCATCAAGTGCTGTCCTTGCACTACAATGTATCCACTAAAAAGACAAAAAATAACAAAAAGGCTCAAAATACCAAAATGTGTGAAAAAGGAGTTTGAATTAGACTCTCAACGTTACTCGATACCATTACCCTTTCTCTATCGTGTTTCCACTCAGTAAAAATGACAAAATGCACCCCCCACCAAAAAAGGGGGAGTTTATGCAAGAAATATGTTTTGTTTCTGAACCAATTATTTGTATTTTTAGAAGTAATATCATGCCCTCTGTCGACCAAAAAGACAAAAATGTCTCAAAAAAAAAAGAAAAAAAGAATAGATTCACACTTCTCACCATCTTTTACTGTCCCTTCTTAACATTTAGAAAATTAAAAAGAAAAAAAAATTGCTACAAAAAAAAACCTTAACCTAAAGTGACACATTGAGCTTTGGTGCTTATGTGGTAAACATGGATTTCAATCAGACTTTTTTTCTTTTTTCTTGAACCAATTGTTTCCATTACTAGGGATAACTTCTGATTACGGACAAAAGACAGACTGACTAAATAAATAAATAAAAACAATAATGGACATATTCAGCTTAAGACTTTGAACTTGTCTCGCAATATTTCTCGATCCCATTACCCATACTTCTCGTCATCAGATTTCCTGTTCTCCCTCTACTAAAAAGCCCAAAATACTCAACATAAAACAACTGCTGTTCATGTAGGAATCTAGAGTTTGTATCTGGCTCACAACATTTTTTTTAATTCATGCGCATCTCAACATCTCTTCCTATCCTCTTTCCTGCGCACTGATCCTGACATGCTACTGGGGGCCGTCGGGATGAAGAGCGTTACAAAAATGCACACAAACTGTGTTCTGGTGCACAGCTTGAGCTCAGCCTGGCTGAAATGGCAGCGAATGAATGAAACATGCTGGCTTATCTCGCTCCATGTAAATCTTGCCATTTAAGCGTGTATCCTTGAGATAGAAAAAGAGAGCAAGACGGATAAAACAGAGAGAGAGCAACAGAGTGAGACGGACAGAAAAGGAGAGACAAGTCAGGATTCTCATCACGCAATTGTGAGACTGTCAGATCAATATGGAGGAGGTGAAAACACTCCACCCTGACAGCAGCCTCTTCTCTACAGCCCCTCTCATTCACACCTTCTCCTTACAAGCACTGATAAACAGCAGCAGACATTCAGTACACTTACAGATGAGGTTCTTGTATCAGAAACTGTCTAATGGTAGAGCTACTGACTCAGAACCGGCACGCAGAGAGAAATGCGATTTGTCTGTGCAGGCCTGGCCGTTTCTGGATGAGCGGTGGGGTCGAGGAGCACACTGGAAAGAGGAAGCGAGACGGAAATGGGGAGGAAGACGGGGCGAAATAGATCGAGGGTGTGTGGGAGAGCTCAAAAATCTAAATTACAGAGCAGAAGCCATTCATTTACACATGAAACAAGTGGTACAATTTAGGCATGATGCGAGTTGCCTGAATGTAAGTGAAATTGGCATTTCCAATTAGATTTTTGACACGTCTTATTTGGCTTCAACTGTCTCCAACATACACACAGATGTGCGCGCACAAACACACACACACACACACACACACACATATAACAGTTGACCAATGAAGCTGAGGTCGTTTTTTTTTTATGACAACCTGAACATACAAAATACGTCAAGCCAGTTTTGTGTGCATTTGAAATGTGTAAAAAAAAAATAATAATAATTTCCGACATTTATGCAAACACCAATTCCTCGATTAATGTATTAAAGAAATATTTATCCCCTTAATGTTATTCCAGTGAAATAAAGATGCAGAAATTATGTATTGCTTTTTCCATGAAAATAATGAGAGGATCTTCTAAACTTCAATAAAAGATTCATTATGCTTAATTTCTTAAAAAAAAAACAAAAAAACAATTTTCAGTAAATTGTGTTATTTATTCATTTATTAGCTCTTAACAGTGTTATTTTAGCATTATTTATATACTATTACAGTACTTATTATTTGGAATTATATTTTATTAGTTTTCATTAAAATTTTAGTTTTAGTAATTTTGTTAAGTGCTTTTGTCATTTTAATTAATTCTTTAAATATATTTTTTTATTTATTTAATATTTATATTTTAGCTTTATTTCAGTTACCATTTATTATTATTTAAATTTTTGTTAATAACAGCTCCAGCTTTCAGAATATGAAAAAAAAAAAAAAAAAAAAAAACAGCAGACACAACTCTTGCTTCACCCATCTCATAAACGGTCCCTTATGAATGATTCATTCAGACTACACTTGTCTATTTCATGGAGAACCTTATTCTCTAATGTTTTATATTTTACAATGGGATTGTTTCCAAAGACAGAAAATGCACAAGACCATATTTATTTGTTACCTTTTGAAATTATGAAAAGCATTCTGAACAACCAATCAATAACATTTATAATATATATTGTTAGTGCAGCACAAAAAGCATTAATAATTATGATGAGCATTGTACTGGCTTTGTTCACAAGCCACATAAATGAGATTTTCTCAAATCTGATCTATGAGACTTTACCTGTCTGTCATGTTCCAAGTGATGAAACCAGGTCCACTTGTTCTGACAGTGCAGTCAATATCTGGTATATCCACATCTGTTTCCTCAGCACTGATTTAAGTGTCAGTGTGATGGCGAGAGACTTCCTTCTACTATAACTGAGATGTTGTCACAGTGGAAAGCGAGGACGGAAAACTGAAAATTGCCTTTGCTCATGTCCATCATGACATCAGGCCATGACGAACTTCTGAAGCACATCAGACAAAAGCACCAGAGGGATTACAGCACTACTGACACATTCACGCTTCCACCTCGCTTGTTCACTCGTTCACCATCCCACATCTGAACTAAAACATTAAACAATAACACAACACGTTCACAAATGCTACATTTATTGTATCAAAAATGATCACAATTTAAAATAACTATTTCCTATTTTAATATTTTGAAAAATGTCATTTATCCCTGTGATGCAAAACTTCATTTTCAGCTGCCATTATTCATCTTCAATGTCACATGATCCTTCAGAAATCATTCTAATACGCTGATGTGGTGGAATGTGAATAGCTTTTTAAACCACATAATGTGAACAACTTTTTAGCTTTTAAAATCATAGTTGGATATGCGTTAAAGAGATGTTTGCTGCCTGTCTGAACAAAAGCAATGAGTCAATTGATGCTTCTTTAAAAGACACAAGGTCAAGAGTAAACCGCTGAACACTCAAGTCACAAGGCCTTTCTTTTGACAAGCACTGACAGCATCTCTCAAACGCTTCGATTTGATCAAACTCATCCTCCACGCAGACCGCAGATGACCTCCACGCTTACAATCACACATTCTTCCCTAAGCAGACATGTGACCCCTCACACTTCTCCTGCCTACGAATCCTCACCAGCATCCCAGCTCCATTAAACTTTAAAGAGCTCCAGCAGTCCTCCCACACATACGTCACATCTTAACAACAGCCATCATTGTTCTCCCACGGCCGTCCGAAAACATAGATATGATTTATTCACATCATCATTAACATGCCTTTGACAATACACTACACGCTCACCTCAGTCAGACAATCAGCATATTCGATGCTAATCGCGGCGGTCAGATCATGTGACTGAGGTCAGATGATGTTTGGTGACCACAGAATGGCTGGAAGCAACTAAAGAGCGCATTGTTCTTTACAAAAAGGTCACATGCAGCATTTATCGGAAAGGTGGTTGAAAACAGCAGGCTCTGTTTCGTGAGAGATGCCAGCATAAGAGGAGTTCGGGGAGAACTGTGCGTCTACTTGAGACTGGATGAATAATAACGCTCATTATTCAGCCCGTGGTCATCGTGGAGACAGGGCGGAGAGTAATTAATTGCTTGTGCAAGTGTGAGTTCCCATGAGGCTGAAGGAGGCCTCCAACACAAGGTGAGGAGAAACACGCACATGACCCAATTAAGAATAACTATGATCCGGCAACCTTTTCCATACACACCGAACCTCGAGCAGAAGCACACGCGGTCTTTAAAAAAGCCCCTCAGGTGCTGAACTGACATGACAGGTGTTGATTAATGTCAATGTCTGCTAGACTGTGGCGTTCTCTATATATTCCTCGGTTTGTGATCACAACACCCACACAATGCCATAGCTATGACGTCTTTAAAAAAGATAAATAAAAAAATAATAATTACATATATAACTTTATATATGTAATTATATCTATCTATATCTGTATATATATATATCTGTGTATATATATATATATATATATATATATATATATATATATATATATATATATATATATATATATATCTGTGTATATATATATATATATATATATATATATATATATATATATATATATATATATACACACAAATAAATAAAACAAACACAATGAAAATGTATCATAAATGTATTACATTATTCATATAAAAAAATATTTATAATAACCACATTTTTAGATTATAACCTATAGAAGCAATTTATTTATCTATTTATTTTCATGACAAATTCTTCTTTTAACATAATAAACCTTGACATTTTATTATTGATTTATTGATTTATTAATTTAATTTATTATGAAATTTCCATTATTCTCAATGGTTATTACTTTTCTGATTACATTTAAATATAATAAGACAATTATTGTTTTATTTATTAGCATTAATAATAGATACGTAGTACGTACGTACGTATGTACATACAAACATAATTCAGGAATAAAATGTATTTTCCTGGAAATTCGAATTTTTTTTCAATTATTATTTTTATTTTTTTTACAGACTGAACATCTTTTGTCAAATGTGGCACAACATTTTGTCAATCACTTTGTTGCTATATCGGCAAGATCTTAAGGTATTTTGCCACTTATGACACAGAAATCTTTGTAATCTGCAGTGAAAAACAAAACCAAAAAAAAAAAACTTTTCTTGTACATAGTAAAACTGCTCTGCAGAACACAGATTGTTACTTCATACTGACCTTAAAACAGAACAAGCAAGGAACATAAAACTAATTTCTGAATATGACAAAAGAAAAAAATAGCTCCACTCATTATGTATTCAGTTATAATAAACCTATGAAGGGTGTAAGCAGTTACGCATGTACAGTAGTCTGAGAATGGTATAGGTCCTCTTTCTTTCTCTCTATACACCTGCATTCCCAAAATGCATAATTACCCTCACAGGGGAAAATGAATGGAGGCCAGAAATAGAGAGACACACTGGGCATATCCCCAGCCTGCGCCGGTCCTCTGCTGGCAAGCCCATTGATCAGGGGGATGGAGGGAAGAAGGGAGAGTATGGATACGTGCGGGTGAGGCAGGAGATTCCGGGTCTATGGGGCTGGAAAGTGCCGATGTTAACAAAACACAGCAGCTGCTGGAATGTGAGGAGGGAGGGAAGAAAAAGCGCCGCCTTTTGTGTGGGTCAGTCTCATATAATTAGTCATTTTGATAGCATACCTGTGTGCCTGGGTAAAAATAACACATCAGCACATCGGGAGGGGGTTTAAACACACAGACACACATGCATGCATGCACACATTTAGAAACGTAGAAACATCCAACATCCAAAATGTATTAATCTGGTCCTACAGAACCAAGTTCAATGATAATGTTAACTGTCAATAATCATCTTATAAAATATATACTGATGTGTTTTAAGGTTTAAAAAAAAAAAATATATATATATATATGTCAGATATATGAAAAAAAGAAGGCTGTCAAAATGTATGTGTAACTCATTATGCAGAGTTATTTTATTGGTGCAACTGGAGTGTCGTGTTTTGCAATGAGAGTGTTTTCATCAAGAGGCTGAAGCTCTTGAATTCAGCTCTGAGCTCATGGTGAATCTTCTTCTCAGCAGGAGCGTCTGGCACACTCTTAACCCCGCTGTGGGAAGCAACTGAGACTCCTTCAGTTATTCACCTCTCCCTCTCACCCCAACGTACGAAAGCCGCTTTCAGTTCCCTTCCTCAAAAATGATGACCCTGCTCCTCAGCTCATCTTCCCTCCTCCCTTTCCATCTTTTTTTCTCCCTCATAGTGTTTGGGGAGGACCTGGTGTGTTGAGTCCGAAGCAAACCATCTCACTGCTGCGCGGCTGCAATTCATCATCATTTTATCTACGACGGCTTTTAATTGGATCCTATCAAACTCTCCCGATAGTCCTCATTTTGCTGTAGACGGCATAGAGGAGATTCTTGCTGAGATTTTTCTTCCCTTTCCCCCTCTGTTCCTTTCCATCATTGTGTTTTCTCTGTCAGTCTCTGGTTCTCTCTCTCTCTCCGGTCATTTATCTGAGCTGAAGGTAATGTTGTAAAGCAGAGTCTGATACCATCAGCCTGTTCTGTTCATCTCCTGGGTCCTGAGCTGTGGCGTTCAGAGAGAGAGAGAGAGAGAGAGAGAGAGAGACTGTAGGCCTCGGCTCATCTTTTATACACCCATCTTCATTTCTTCATTTGATTTCCTATCCTATAACCCTATATCCTAACCCTAACCCTATATAATAAATAAATAATGGTATTACATACTGTGCACTAACAATACGTTTTTACAGTATTTGTTAGTCTATGATAATATAAATTTGCAATATACTACTACATACTGTTCATTTATTTTCTATCACAAATTAAAATGAAATGATACAACATGAAATGTTAGAAACACAGTAGAAATTAGCACTTTGTGTCCTTTTTTAATCTTTAGCTCCCTTATCTAAAAGATAATAAGCAAAAGTTTAGAAAACAGTATTAAACAAGATTGATAAATGCTGTACTGTTAGTTCATGCTAGGCATTGTGGTAGCTAATGTTGACATAAAACCTTATTGAAAAGTGTTACTCGATTTTTATCTTTACCTTAGTATTTCCATCCTGCATTTTTCAATATGCCACAGTAAAAAATAAATGGACAAAGTTGAGTTGTGATGTATACTATGAATAAAATCATTGCAATCAAGATATCATAATTGGATCGTTATTAAAAAAAAGTTAACTTGCAGTATCAGTCTCAATCTCTCTAAAGCATTACACATCACTTTTGTCCAGTTCGCATCTCTTCTACAAACTTGGAGACAATGCATGGTGATCTGAATCTGCAGGCATCTCAATGGACAGTTACACGATTTTCCTCTTCACTATTAACCTGCTAATGCTCAATGATGTTCTTCCTTCTCAGCACATCTCATCCTAAGCTCTAGATCCTTTGTTTACTCAATCGATTGAGGCAGGACTGCCCTCTGTGTCCCAACACACCGTCGTGTTTTATTAACCCGTCTCTCTATTGTCTTAAGCAGAGAGACAAAGGATCGAATTGATCAATCTCAGGCAAACACAATCAGCTCCCCCTCCCTAATCATGCTACACCAGCCATCTGCCCGCTGTGAGCCTGGGACTCCAGCTGCCAGCTGTTGCCTTGGATCTACCTGGCACGTGATTGACCTCCACGACCAGCGCGGAGGAACGCAGCTTGCTATATTATTCTGCAACTCCTGAGAAAAGTGAACAATCACATTCACGATCTTGTACGCCTATGTTAGTGACATGCAATCTTAAACATTTGGTTTAATGATGCATTCTACATTGCAAAAGCATTCTACACTACAAAAAAAAAAAAAAAATCATGATAAATTTATCTAGATATCTAACACAGATAAGGTTGTCAAATTTGCAGAAATCATTCGAAAGCATCAGTATGCAAAATAGTGAACAATAAAACTTATATTTGGGATAAAAAAAAAACATTGTGATATGGTAGCAATGTGCTTTTATTTGAATTTGACAATTGTTTTTTTGATAAAACAGAGTTCAACAAGCATTTGAAAGGCATTTAAAGGCTAATAAACTCAATCGATAAAATAAATAAATAAAAAATAAACTTGTCCTATTGTTAAATTAATTTAAGAAAATGTATTTAAAAAAGTGAACATAGTTCAAATTACTAGCATAATTTTAATTGTGTAATGCTCTGACATCCTGGCTTTGTGTGTGTGTGTGTGTGTGTGTGTGTGTGTCTTCAATGCTCAAACACTTTTTGAAGCAATTTAAATAGTAGCAACTCATTTCATCAAAAGATGTTTAAATGATTAAACAATAGTGTTCAACAAGCAATCCTGACAAGATTATTTTTTTTAATTACTTTAAAAAATGGCTCAAGAAAGGGAACATAGTTCAAAGCTCAAGCATAACTTTGATATTTTATCTAATGCACAGATATTCACACTTTTTTTTTTTTTTATGAAACAACAAGTATGATGTTCACAAAAGTAACATGTTCCTTCAATTTTAGGAAAAAATAACTTGATTATGTAATGTCTTGCTCCCAAACACTGCAGATGGTGAGCTTAAAATTGATTTCTCAGAAACAGTACTGTTATGGCAAAGCAAACGGTTCAAATCCCCTCTGAATTCAACAGAACTGTTAGTCAGCGTCATTATTAATCATTCAGATGGAAACGTTTCTGTGACGTGAATGAAAAGAACTGCTGGGGATTTTGCGGGTGATTCACATCCGACCTGCCGTCTGGCACCTCAGCCAAAGCGTTCAAACACGGAAGTCCTTGGAATGTTCCGCGACCGATTCAGCCGGAGCCTATTTGATGAACAGTCATTTAATCTGTAAAGAGTGACTCTGTGAATGACTAAAACAATAGTGACTCTTGATCTATGCCAAAGCCTGTCACTCTATACATGCTCCTACTTCTGGTAATGGAACTCTCACGCAGGGCTATACAGCACTCATGCTAAAAAAAAATCACTGCACGTTAAGTAACTGATAATTGCAGGCATTTAATGGTGTAATTGCAGTGGGATCTTAACACAGCTCTCATTAAGAGTGACAGGCTGTCTGAATACTCAGCAGCAGAGAACCAAACCCGGTTTGCTTCTGTCACAGACATAAACTGAATATGACCAATGAAAAGTAAGGAAAACCACCTTTTTTCGAGCTTTAACTGAGATAAAGAAGACCTACTGCTAGTCATGGTTGTTAAAGAACATCAGCTATATAATCAGACTGGGCTTAGGAAGTATTTAATAAGTAAACACGTTACTTTTTGTATTTAAACCACAATATCTAAAATTTGAATAAAGTAACAGGACTCTCTAACGGAGTCTTTTGAGAACAAAGGTTTTTTTTTTTTTACACTGCTCTTTTTCATTTAATTAAGGGGGCTAAAGCTTTTGAAAGCTTCAAAAAGGAGACAAAAGCACCATAAAAATATCAAAAAAGTTGTTCAAATGACTCATTTGCTATATTCAGTGTTTTTGAAGTCAGTTTGGAACTGAGCAAACTTTAAGTCATTATTTAAAAACTCTGCCCTAACTTTAAAGGGGAGGTCTAATGCTATTTTCATGCATTTTGACTTATTTGTACTGCTAAAGTGTCGGATTCTCATGCTAAACATGGCCAAAGTTTCGAAAAACGAGTTGGACGCATATTCTGAAGGTTTTTTTTGGAGTACGTCCTTGTATGACATCATAAAGGGCAGAATTCCTTGTGTGGGCACCGGAAGAGTGCGCACACAGCAACCAGAGCGAGAGCATGGTGAAGAATAACACAAGAACTATCTCTTTAAGCAACCACTAAAGCACCTGCATTGCTTCTACCGTCACTTGCAAAATGAGAAAAGAACAGTTCGTTAATCAGCCGGCTGTTTTTCGCTCTGGTTGACCGTTAAAGTTAACATCATTCTGGCTGATGCTTCCAGCTAGCGCAGACAGAGGAATAGCTTCTCATCAGTGACGTGCCAATCGCTGCTGATTTGAAACAGCTGCGACAGCAAACAGTCGATAAAGTCTTTAGCGAGACAGCTCTCTGCAAACTCTTAGCTGTGTAATTAGCTCCCCCTCAGTAACACAAGGAATCTCAACACAAAAGAGAAAGAGGCTGCGTCCTATAACCGCCATCAATAAGGCATGGTGAGAAGTGTCACGGTGCCATCAAACACCCGAGCGTCCTCTCGCTGCCACTAATGACTGTCTTTGCAAAGCAGTCTGTTAAAACGATAACAAGTGGCACGTGTTTCATCAGGCCTAATGGTCCACCAGTGCCTTGTCCAGTGCCTGATGGGATTTTTGACAGCCAGACAAAATGTTGATTGGCCAAAAGGTAATGAGGAGGAAGGCTTGTGTCAGCAGTGCTGTAAAAAAAAAAATTGCCAACTATTTGGACTAGCGTTTCTCCACCAATAATTGCCCTTAAACAACTCACAGAGATGTGACTATTTAAGGGTCATGGCTTGTCAGAATGACTTTCGGTCCATTTGCCTGTAGCGCAGGTCCACTGGCCCATGTGATCATAAAATACACATGACACTCTCTACAGCATATTCGGCTAGAAATACTTTCCAGTAGAAAGAAAATCCCCAACGAGATCCTATTAGCATCTCCATTGCTTCTTCTAGACAGCAATGCAATCAAATGTAGAGCAAATTAAAAAGCTTTTAAATTAAAGTCTCCTATTCCAGTACTCTCACGTGTCTCCTGAGTCTGCAACCAACAGTCTGAAATCTCAATTAGAACTCAAACATTTCTCATACTATATGTATGTATATGTATATATTTACATATTTTAGAATG